>NW_015164708.1:42096-57518 GCF_001447785.1 Gekko japonicus | reverse complement strand
TATTTCCAATTGGTCTTCCAGTGTCTCCCATTGTTTCCAATGGGCAATCCTGTCCTTCCTTTTAGTACAGCAGCAGAACACAAACGCGCGGCTGGGGGGGGGAGTGGGAATTCCTCGCAGCAGCATGGCCCCAGCTTGCACGCGGGGCTCTTTCTGTAGCAAACAGCCGGAGCTCCGTTTAATCAGGGAGCGAGGAGCAAGCGAGAGACGCAGACAGGGAGAAGAAGAGCAATTAAGAGCAATTTCCTGAACTCAGAAGATAGGAGTTTATTGTTTACTCACAATCAGCTGATATCTGGGTGGGAAGTTATGGGCTCTCCTTGCAGTAAGGGTTGATGGAGACAGAAACGGAAAACAACAATAAACTTAGGAAATTGCTCTTAATGAGCCAGTCAGAGGGAAGCTTCTGGGACCCCTAACTCTGGACTCCAATTCCCAGGGTGCAACTACATACTGTAGGGAGCTCGCAGCAGCTCGCCAAGGCAAACAGCCGGAGCTGGGGGCTCCGTTTAATAAGGGAGCAAGCGAGCAAGCGAGAGACGCACAGCTGGGGCAGCACAGACTCGCCTTCCCCATGTGCATTCGCAGTCTCTTCATGAATTAGAACTTGCAGGGTGGGGAGGGAGAGCAGAAGACACCCCAGGGCCCCCAGGCATGGCCAGCTCGGTGAGTACACGCTACCCCCTCCCTCTCCTTCTTCCCTCCCCTTCCTCCTCCCCCTCCTCCCTGCGCTGCCCAGACACCGTTTAGTGCTTCCAATGAGAGAGAGAGAGAGGTTGGTTGGGGTGGTGGGGGAATTCCCCCCCTTCCCTCTCTCTCGTGTGTGGCTTCCTCTCCCCCCCTTCACTCTCCCCTCCTTTCTCTCTGTGTGTGTGCGCACGCCAAGGGGGAGCCGGGAGTATGGGGGACTGGCTCGCCACTCAGGAAGGCGCTGTTCAGGATGGTGCATTCGTCCCGACGTGGCTTTGCTGACAGCCGGCGGCAACCTTCTTTCTCTGCCCCCCCCCCCATACTCTCGTCTCCTGCAGTATTCACTCCATAAGGCACACACATTTTCGCACCCACTTTTTTGGGAGAAAAAGTGCGTTGTATAGAGCAAAAAATACGGTATTTTGTTGTAAAAATTATTGTATTGATATGCAAGTTAACGTAGTTTAATTATGGGCAAAATTATTCAGGATGATTTTTGATAGTGCAACCTAATTTTTAATTACCTATGTTTGTTGGTTTTTCAATTACATTTTAATTTTTAACTTTTAATTAAATTTAATTAATTTTAATTTCCTGGCATTGCTGGGCAAGAAAAATCTTGCCACTGTGTTTCATGCAATAGTAACCTCTAGACTAGATTGCTACAATTCACTCTACATGGGGCTGCCGTTGAAGACTATCTGGAAGCTACAGTTGGTACAGATTGCTGCAGTCAGAACACAATCCGGAGTGGTTCATAGGGACTGTATCACTCCAATTTTGTTCCAGCTACATAGGGTCCAAATTTGATTCTGGGCCCAATTCAGGTTACTGGTATTGACTTTTAAAGCCCTTTACTCCTATTTGAACTTATCTGGCCATGTGAAACAAAACTCCGGCCATCTGAAACGAAACTCCGGCCATCTGAAACGAAACTCCAGCCATCTGAAACGAAACTGGTGGCAACTAAACAAAGGACCTTCTTAGTCATGGTGCGATAACTTTGGACCTCCTCAGGGAGATTCATCTGTCTCCCTCAGTCCATGGCCCTTTCTGCACTGGTCTGCACTTCACTTTCCCCATGCATCTGAGTTGACTTTTAAACTTTGTCCTGCATTTCCTCCCGCTTTCACCTCACATGTCCTTTGCCTTTTCTTTTTGGTTCTGCATTCCTTTTTGGCCATTTAGCTGTCAGTTCACTTTCTGTTTGCTGCATGCCAGGCTTTTCCGAAAGCGGTTTTTCTGTGGACGTTTAACTTGCTTAGTTTCAAAGCCGATGGCAATTCAGAAGCAAACATATTTGCTTGGATTTGAGGGGGGGGAACCCCATTTCTCCACCCCTGTTTCCACCTCTCCTTTTTGGTCCACACAACTGCCACCTTTGAAGTTTATTGTTCCCCCCACTCTGCAATTCCCTTCGTTCTACTTTCCTCCCTGCTTCTGCTCCACCACTGCGAGGGTTCCCCATCATTTCCACTTATTTTTTTTAATAATCCCTTTAAGTCCAGTGATAAGATATATCAATCACTAATCTTTTGGTTCAGTTATTAAAGAAATCAGAGCCATTTGAGAGCTTGTTAAAAAGTGATGCTTTTCTCCCCCCTGCTTGCACATCCTTTTGCACTCCTCCCCCCCCCACTAAAACCAGCGCAAGGGGGAAAGATGTTCTCTGACAGTCTGAAGTGCAAAATGGGGAAGGGTCTAGTGCAAGAGGAGGGTGGAAAGTCCGTAAACTATGACCAGCAGCAGACTCAGCAAGGACAGCTGATGATGTTAAGCCAAAGGGGGGGTGGTCCCCAGGGGCAAGGAAGTTGAGGATCCGTGGGTCTAAAGTGCAAAAAGGGAAGGTCTAGCTCTAGACGGCAAAGGATGAGATGCTTGGACAGTGTCATCGACGCAATGAACATGAAATTGAGCCAACTTCAGAGGACAGCGGAAGACAGGAGGGCCTGGCGGGAGCTGGTCCATGGGGTCGCGAAGAGTCGGACTCGACTGTGCGACTGAACAACAACAAAGCTCTAGATGGGTGTGGAAGGTCGGGAAACCAAGACCAGTGGCAGACTCAGCAAGGACAGCTGATGTTAAGCTGGGGGGGGGGTCCCCAGAGGCAAGGAAGTTGAGGATCCGTGGGTCTATAGTGCAAAAGGGGGTGTCTAGCACTGTGGATGTTGCCACCCCAATTAAGAAAAAAATGCAGGTTTCGGTTGCACCTGCAACCTCTCTGTCAGAGGTCTGTGAGTGGCCGTGGTCTCTCGGTGACACACAAAAATACCTGTTTGCAGTAAATGGAATAAAACTACTGAAAACCCCCCAGCACAACCCAGCCAGCCAGCTCATTGCAGACTGTGCTGCCCTCTCTCACCACTTGCAGGGAGCCGTTGGCTGGGGAATGCTACTGCGCAGCTGCAATGGGCAGATTTTGTAATTATTTTTTTTAAAAAATCGTATGCCCCCCTCCATGTCACAAGTGATGTTCCACTCTGAATTTAAAAGGGGCATTATTAGAATTGTAGCTCCAGAATAAATACACCGGTGGTGGTGTAAGTCCGGTGCAGATCGCAGGCACAGAAATCGAAAGTCAGGTTTAAAGGCTTGACTGTGCAGATACGCTACAGTAAGTTGCGAGTACAGAAAAGGACCATGTCCTCTGCCAGCAGGGAATCCTTTATGGTGTCATTTGGCATTTCCATACTAACTCTTATTAGCCTTCCTCCCTGTCTGTGCATTTATCTGACATGCCGTTCTGGGGAGATCACTGTATTTAGTGTCCAGAAATTGTCTCCAGTTTTATCAAAAATGATGTGGGGTGTCCCATCCTTGACTTTTGTCCAGGATGGGACTCCCCACTCCTGATAGGAAATAAACAGGCAGAGGCTTCACATTCAAAGGTTGTTACAGCCTTCCATCTGGCTGATCCTGCATAGTCTAGGCCCCACTGCATGGGATTCCACAGGAAACTTCATGAAAAAGGGAAATGAAAAAAGAAACCTTCTGCAAATTGTGCTCTAAGAATGTTTCCTTATTAGTTTTTCTTTAAAATTTCCTACTGTCTGTTTCGGGTTGAATGCTTTTAGGACTGAGACCACAGCCAATAGCACGTGCTTTATAATTTTTGTTGTTGTTCAGTTTCACAGTCGAGTCCGACTCTTCGCGACTCCATGGACCAGATCACGCCAGGCCTTCCTGTCTTCCGCCATCCTCTGAAGTTGGCTCAATCTCATGTTCATTGCATCTATGACACTATCTAACCATCCCCGTCTCTGCTGTCCCCGTCTTCTTTGACCTTCAATCTTTCCCAGCATCAGGGTCTTCTCCAGTGAGTGCTCCCTTCTCATTTGGTGGCCAAAGTATTTGAGCTTCAGTTTCATTATCTGACCTTCCAGGGAACAGTCAGGGTTGATTTCTTTTAGGATTGACTGATTTGATCTTCTTGCAGTCCAAGGAACTCTCAAGAGTCTTCTCCAGCACCATAGTTCAAAAGAATGTATTCTTCGACGCTCGGACTTCCTTATAGTCCAACTCTCGCAGCCATACATGACTACTGGGAATACCATTGCTTTGACCATGCGGACTTTTGTTGGCAGGGTGATGTCTCTACTTTTTATCATGCTATTTAGGTTCGCCATCACTTTCCTCCCAAGGAGCAGGCGTCTTTTAATTTCATGGCTGCTGTCACAGTCTGGGATCCCAGGAACGTGAAGTCCGTCACTACTTCCACGACTTCCCCTTCTATTTGCCAAGGAGTGATGGGGCTCGATGCCATGATCTTAGTTTTTCTGATGTTGAGCTTCAAGCTCACTTTTGCGCTCTCCTCTTTTACCCTGAGCAAGAGGCTCTTAAGGTCCTCTTCACTTTCTGCCATTAGAGTGGTATCGTCTGCATATCTGAGGTTGTTGATCTTTTCCCCAGCAATCCTAATTCCTGCTTGTGATTCATCCAGGCCAGCATTTCGCATGATGTACTCTGCATATATATTAAATAAGCAAGGTGACAGTATACATCCTTGTCGTACTCCTTTTCCTATGCTGAACCAATCAGTTGTTCCGTATCCGGTTCTAACTGTCGCTTCTTGGCCCTTATACAGGTTTCTCAAGAGACATGTGAGGTGGTCTGGTACTCCCATCTCTTTAAGGACCTGCCATAGTTTGTTGTGATCCACACAGTCAAAGGCTTTAGCATAGTCAATGAAGCAGAAGTAGATATTTTTCTGGTACTCTCTTGCTTTCTCCATAATCCAGCGAATGTTGGCAATATGATCTCTCGTTCCTCTACCTCTTCGAAACCCAGCTTGTACTTCTGGTAGTTCTCTATCCACGTACTGTTGAAGCCTAGCTTGTAGGATCTTGAGCATGACCTTGCTAGCGTGTGATATGAGTGCAATTGTGCGATAGTTTGAACATTCCTTGGCATTGCCCTTCTTTGGGATTGGAATGTATACTGATCTTTTCCAATCCTGTGGCCACTGTTGCGTTTTCCAAATTTGCTGGCAAATGGAGTGCAGAACTTTAACAGCATCATCTTCTAAGACTTTGAATAGCTCAGCTGGAATACCATCACCTCCACTAGCTTTGTTGTTAGTAATGCTTTCTAAGGCCCATTTAACTTCACATTCCAGGATGTCTGGCTCAAGGTCAGTGATTATACCGTCGTGTTTGTCAAGGACATTGAGGTCTTTCTTGTATAGTTCTTCTGTGTATTCTTGCCATCTTTTCCTAATCTCTTCTGCTTCTGTTAGGTCCCTACCGTTTTTGTCCTTTATCATGGCCAGCTTTGCATGGAACGCTCCCTTGATTTCTCCAATTTTCTTGAAGAGATCTCTAGTCCTTCCCATTTTATTGTTTTCCTCTATTACTTTGCATTGTTCATTCAGGAAGGCCTCCTTATCTCTCCTTGCTGTTCTCTGGAAATCTGCGTTCAGTTGGGTAAATCTTTCCTTTTCGCCTTTGCCTTTCGCTTTCCTTCTTTCCTCTGCTATTTGTAAAGCCTCATCAGAAAGCCACTTTGCTTTCTTGCATTTCTTTTTCTTTGGTATGGTGGTGATTGCTGCCTCCTGTACGATGTCACGAACCTCTGTCCATAGTTCTTCAGGCACTCTATCTATCAAATCCAGACCCTTGAATCTATTCTTCACCTCTACTGTATATTCATCAGGGATGCGATCTAGGTCAAACCTGAATGGCCTTGTGGTTTTCCCAATTTTCTTCAGTTTAAGTCTGAATTTTGCAATGAGTAGCTCATGATCTGAGCCACAGTCAGCTCCAGGTCTTGTTTTTACTGACTGGATAAAGCTTCTCCATCTTTGACTGCAAATTATATAGTCAATCTGATTTCAGTGTTGCCCATCTGGTGAAGTCCATGTGTAGAGTCGCCTCTTAGGTTGTTGTTATCATTTTTAGTGGTCTTATATCTTGCTGAAGTCTAACTGATTATCATTAAATGAAATGATAAAGGCAGGGCAATAGACTACTTTTTGACTTAATTACTGAAGCTGTGTAGTTAAGAATTAATACTAAAGCATACGGTGATACGAATCCTGTGGAATTTTCTCTGGGTGGAGCCCATAATTTGCTGAATTGCTGTGATGTCATAAAATGTCTGTGAACATTCTACAGTGTCCAGATCACAGGAAGTGATGGTATTGCCTTACTCTACTCTGGTTAGACCTCACCTAGAGTATTGTGTTCAGTTTTGGGCACCACAATTTAAGAAGGAACATGTCCAGAGAAGGGCAGTGGAGATGGTGAGGGATCTGGAGACCAAGTCCTATGAGGAAAGGTTGAATGAGCTTGGTATATTTAACCTGGAGAGGAGATGGCTGAGAGGTGATATGATAACCATCTTCAAGTACCTGAAGGGCTGCCATATAGAGGATGGTGTGGAAGTTGTTTTCTGTTGCCCCAGAAGATCAGACCAGAACCAACAGGTTGAAATTAAATCAAAAGAGTTTTCGGCTAAACATTAGGAAAAACTTCCTGACAGAGTGTTTCCTCAGTGGAACAGGCTTCCTTGGGAGGTGATAGGGTCTCCGTCTTGGGAGGTTTTCAAACAGAGGCTAGATGGCCATCTGACAGCAATGCTGATTCTGTGATCTTAGGCAGTTTATGAGATGGAGAGCAGGACAGGTTGCCTCAGTGCTTAGTTCTTGTGGCCCGCCCTTACATGCCCAGGGAAATGCTGATCACCACTTTGGGGCCAGGAAACAATTTTCTCCCGGCCAATTTGGCCAGGGATCCTGGAGTGGTTTTTGCCATCTTCTGGGTGTGGAGCAGGGGTCACTGTGGGTGTCAAGTGGGAGGTAGTTGTAAATTTCCTGCATTGTGCAGGGGATTGGACTAGATGACCCTAGAGATCCCTTACAACTCTTTGATTCTATGATTCTATGAATTAATCCATTGATAATATAATGTTAAAAAAACACACAGAGACATGACCTAGGGTCTTGGGGAGTTTTGGGAGAGGAAAGTCTAGACAGGTAGACGGGAAGCTGTCCCTAAATAGTCCAGGAGCAGGGGGAATGAAGGGAAGAGATAAGAGAGAATTAGAACACAGGAGCCCAAGGAAACTGTAGAGGGGAGAGACTGGCATGAGAAAATGAAGAACAAAGAAGACAGGCAACCAAAAAAGGTAGCAGAAATTGGTATCTATTACCCATTGGCAATGCTCCCTCTAATGCTACTGGCATTAAAGTTGTAAGTGAGCAATTTGGTTACTGCATAAATTAATTTGCTCTGGAGCCATCCTTCCTGAGCTAAGACAAAAATGTGTGAGCTGGAGGGTAAAAAACTGTGAGCTAGCTCACACTAAGTCAACTTAGAGGGAACACTGCCCATAGGTACCATTTTGAGGTAGTGAGTCAACAAAAGAACCGTCATTGTTAGAGTGAGAGGCCACTTTTGATATTTTTCCATTCTACATTACAATAATTCACCAGAAAAAAATAGTCCTCAAAAATTAACAAAGTATGCCCTAAATTCAACACCACTCTGTTTTAAGTTTGCCCTCAGCAATTAAAACTGGATGTCACCCCTTAATTTGCTAACACTTGAGTGGATTAGTCTACCAATTCAGTTTTTTAAAAAACCCTCCTTGTTCTAGTAATTGGATGGTCCTTAAAATGAAGCCACAGAAATGGGAGAAATGGGGGGAAACCTAGAATCTGAGATGAAAAAAGAACAGCATTCAGAATAAATTCATCAGCATTTGTGGCAAAAGAAAAAGAAAAAGTGGGCCGGCGCCTTTACTTTGAAAATCCTTGCAGTACGACAAATCACTGCATCTGACAACTTTTTAATTCTTCCAGACTTCACAGTGTCCTTCTTAAGTGTTCTGTTTTAAATAGTGAAGTCTTAATAGAGGGACTCATAATAAGCTTCTGTGGGATTTGGACTTTATCCCATAAGCGAAAGGAAGACCTCATAACTCAAAGAGTGATGAAGCCACAAGAGAGTTATGAAGGTTTTCCACACTGGTAGGATTAATTCCATATTCCACAGATGCCCATTATATAATGGAGTTGCTTTCTGTTTATACTGCAGCATTTTTATTAGATTAAAATGTCAGAGTTCAATATAAATGTCTTAGTCAGAAGCATAAAGAATCAGTTCTTTGTGATGTCATAAAGCATCCTGGAAATGGTGGTATAGTTAATGGAAGGCCCTCAGATGAAAGGGTGTGCGCTTTGCAGACCTGTGGCTACTGATAATTCTCCCTCTGTGTTGCAAGCCATTGCACTTAGCTTGTGGAAGAAATTAATCCTGATTGCCAAAGATTTTTAAAGTTGTGGCTTGGGTGTCCTTCATTAATATAAATGGCAGGAGTATGTTGAAAAGAGACCACCTATAACATCCACTCCTCTGCTGATCCTTCTACGATACAGCTCTGTCTTTTCGGATCATTCCCCCAAACCTTCACCTTCCATAAAGCTGTAAAGCCAATGGCCTAACCCCCCTGTCCTATTCCCAACTGAAGTACATGGAAAACACTCCTGTTCACCCACGCCTCTCCTTTCCCTCCCTTTCCACGTCTCCTATTGTCTCCCCAAGTGTCAACTCTGTGGGGCAAATGTCTGTCCTTGTATTTCCCTCTGCAAGGCTCCCCCTTCCACTGAGGGTATTGTATACATATAGGGTTGCCAACAACAGGTTGAGAAATGGGATTTGGGGGCGGAGCCTGGGGAGCAGGCACTCTACAGCTTAGCCACAGCTCCTCCTTCACTGCCACAGGAGGTGGTGGCGGCTACAAGCATGGACCAGCTTCAAGAGGGAACTAGATAAGCATATGGAGCAGAGGTCCATCAGTGGCTATTAGCCACAAGGTATAGATAGGAACTCTCAGGCTGGGGCAAGTGATGCTGGTGCTCGGGGGGGCACAGTGGGACTGCTTCTAGTGTCCTGTCCCCACTGCTGGACCTCCTGATGGCTCCTGGTATTTTGGGCCACTGTGTGACAGAGTGTTGCACTGAATGGGCCATTGGCCTGATCCAACACTGGCTTCTCTTATGTTCTTATGTTCTCCTTGTGGTAGAACAGTGGGAGGTGATCTGATTCACCCCAGGATGCATCCATCTGTGGGCAGAGGGCAGGGAGAGACATGCCTCTTCCCTTATATATAATTTTAGACAGTCAATTTGTGTAGAAGCTCTGTGGCCAGTTCTCCAGTCAATCCAGCTAGGTGACAGCTTGGCCGGGCACAATGAAGAAGGCTCTGGTGGACCACAGGGCCAAAGTTTCTCCTAGCCATCCATCATGGGTATCCCCGCCTTGATAAAAGCCAAGTGGAGCAGGTGCACAAGGGAATGGGTGGACCTTGTGTGGGGTGACAAAACCCCTTCAACTTGCCCTGGGAAGCTTATATATAGTCAGAGGGAAAAGCCATGCAGTCATCTACCTTTGACGTTTTGTTTGTGGTGGGAGGGGGAGGAAGCAGTAAATATATGAACTGAGGCCTAGATTCCTACCATATTTGAACCTGTATCCTCCTAGTTTATCTAGTCAGGGTTCATCTAGGAAGCAGCTCCCTTGCAGGCCAGGTCACTGGAGTAATAGTTTACTGCAGAGAGTTAAGCTGAGAAATCCGGGGGGAGGGGAGGGGCTCCATCTCCTCAATATTTTCCTCCTGCCAATGAAAGGGGTGAAATCACCAGTGTCAAATAAGCCGGATCGTTGCCAAAAGCTTCATTAATACTTAGTTTCATTTCAATGGAAATCTTGTAATGGAGGACGGCTCCTCAGTCCCTCTCAGCCGGCACAAAGACCTTTTGTGAGTAGGAACCTGGGGCATTTGGCAACTTCATATTTTGCTAAGTCCCTGTGGATTCATAACTCTCCTGCTTCAGTAACCTTCACTTCTCCCACACCACAGACGCCCAAATCATAGGACCACCTAAGCTCATTATATATTACCACTAAAAACCCTCTTTTCCTTTTCTTCATATGCACTTCCCATGTGCCACATTTCTCCTTATAATGTTAAACATTCTGCAAAGGACCAGCTATCTCTTACTCCCCATACTATGGGGATTTTTCTTTTATACAAGGAAGGCACTCATGAACCAAGGAATCTCCTCCTCCTCTTTTGGAGATTGCTGTGGCGGCAGACACAGGCAAGGGTGAAATATTTGCAAAATGTAATTCTGTATTTGCTTAAGGAAATAGGGCAGAAACAGACATCGTCTCAGAAGAAACATGTTCCCAACTAGAGTTTAGTCCAGTGTCTTTTTATTTTCGGTCTTACTCTTGCTATTGTCAACGAGCACTGCAGTATTCCCACATGCTTTCAACAGCCCCTTCCATCTGATTTTTGCCTGGATTCTGGAACAGTGGAAAGGATTATGCAAATTAATTCCCAAGACTGGTTTCAGGGACCTGTAGAGGGTCCACGCTGGCCCTCAGGGCGCAGTCCAGGGAAACTCCTAAGCCCTGGCAGCAGAGGGGTGTCGCAGCTCCTCAGCTTGTGTCACTGTAGGCAGGGCTGGCCCGAGGAGAAACAGCACTCTGGGTGAACGGTGCCTCCCCCCCCCAGCGCCAGCTTTGCAATATTGCCAAGTTGTGTGGCTTGTAAAGGTAAGTAACGGTAAAGGTTCCCTTGCTCGAAAGCCAGTCGAATCCGACTCTAGGGTTGCAGTGCTCATCTCCATTTCACAGCCGAAGAGCCAGCGCTGTGAAGGTAAAGGTTCCCTTGCTCGAAAGCCAGTCGAATCCGACTCTAGGGTTGCAGTGCTCATCTCCGTTTCACAGCCGAAGAGCCAGCGCTGTCTGAAGACGTTTCCGTGGTCATGTGGCCGGCGTGACTAAACACCGAGGCGCACAAAACCTAGTGAAGTAACAGGCAGGGTTGCCAGGTCCCTCCTGGCAAACGGTGGGGGAGGGGGGAACTTACTGGGAGCAGCAGGGAGGCCCATCTGATGTACAGCGATGTGTCTACATCACTGCCCATGTGACCCAGAAGTGACATCATCACATCCCAGATGTCAGACGATGCCAAAACTATGGCAGATCCTTAAATTTGGCTTCTACCATAGAGTTTTGCCCCGGCATCCCAGATGAAGAGAGAGAAGAGAAGAGATTGGATTTATACCCCGCCCTGGAGTCTCAGAGCGGCTGACAATCTCATTTCCCTTCCCCTCCCCACAACAGACACCCTGTCAAGTAGGTGGGGCTGAAAGAGCTTTTTCAAGAACTGCTCATGAGAGAACAGTTCTGGAAGAACTTGTGACTGACCCAAGGTCACTCCAGCAGTTGCATGTGGAGGAGGAGTGGGGAATCAAACCTGGTTCTCCCAGATTAGAGTCCACTACATCAAACTGGCTTCTTCAGGGTTACATGGGCAGTGATATAGATGCATCGCTGCACATTGGATGGATCTCCCCTTTTTTCAGGGTAAGTTCCCCCCCTCGCCAGCCAGCTGATTCACCTTACAGCATCTCTCAGGCGTTCTCAGCAGCATCTGTGAAAAAGACTCAGAAGTAGCTGTCTGCCCTGTGCTGCTTTTTCGTTCAGTGCTCTCTTCTGTTCTGGGATCCCAGTTTCCTAGGCTGTAGCATCTTCACTCATCTTCCTTCTCCCCAGGACTTCTCCTCCATCTCTTTTATTTAACCAGCATCGTAGGGTTGCCCACCCTCTGGAATGGGTCCAAAATCTCCAGGAGACAACTGAAAGCAGTCCTTCTGGGAAATTAACCACTGTCACACTAAAGGAATTTCCAACATTACACAAAGTTGGGGGGAAAATGTAGGAATAGCCTGCTTTTAATTCAATTTATATCCAGAATAAGTTCTGATTAATTGTTCCTTTATATATTTCAAAGAAGGATTTGGTTTTGTTACTGATACAACACCATCTGTGTAACTTTTCATTTTATATTCTTTATTTTCCTTTATTTCAGCTATTCTATTACCATGTCTTTATAGCCAATATCTCCATTGCCAGAATGAATAATAGCAGTGATATTGGGCAACCTTGTTGCATTCCTTTTGCTATCTTAATTATTTTTGTTGAAGAACCATTTGTTACAATTTTAGCTTGCTGGTCTGTATGGATGCTTTGTATCCAGTTCAAAAAATTCACTTCCTTAGTTCATGCTTTGCAGTACTTTCATTAAAAATAACCCAGAGACGTTATCAAAAGCTTTCGCTGCATCTAAAAACATGAATGCTGTCTTTTCTCCTTTTCTCCTTGAATACTCAAATGCGTTCAGCAGATATCTGATATTATCTTTCATGTATCTTTTTGGAACAAATCCTGTTTGGTCTTCATGTATTAAATCTAGTATACATTTTCTTAGTCTGTCATTATTGTTGTGAAAATTTTGTAATCTACACTCAGTAACAAGATTGGTCTGTATGATTTTGGTGAAAATGGGTCATTACCTTCCTTATGTACAGACCAATATTTGCTTTTAATGAAGCTGGTGGTATATATCTTTTCTCTTGTATTTGATTCATAACTTTTTGCAAGGGTATTGCTAGTATCCAAAAGATTTATAGTATGTTGCTCTCAGACCATTAGTTCCAGCTGCTTTGTCTTTGGAAGTTTTTTATAGAATCATTCATTTCTTGTATCATTATCACTTGATTCAAAATTCTTGTATGTTCAGATGTAATTTTTTAATTGGCACCTCAGATAGCTTTCTTTCCATTCCTTTCTCATCAATTGATTCTTCTTTATACAGATTGAAAAATAATTTTTATTTGTTCATGCATTTCATGTTCTGCATAAACTATTTGGTTGCCTTTCCTAATTCCAAGTATCCTTCTCTTCTCTTTTTCTTTTCTTAAGCAGTGGGCTAAGTATCATCCATGCTTATTTGCAGGTTCAAAATGTTTTTGTTTTAAAATTTTCATTTTTTCCCTGCATTTCTTCTACTTCTAAAAATCCATTCTTTCAATTGTCTCATCTCTTTTAATTTCTTTCTTTTTTCCTGTTTTGCTCTAAGATTTTCATTTTATGTGTGTGTTTTTTTACAAAAACTTGTTTCTCCTTTTTCTTGTTGCTATTCCCAATAAAGTTCCTCTGGTATAAGCCTTACTAGACTCCCATATTGTTGTCACAGAGTTTCCAGTTGTGATGTTAATATTAAAATATTCCATAAGGTCATTCTTATATTTTTGTATCACTTCATCTTGGAATAATAGTGTATCATTTAATCTCCGTCTTCTTTCTCTCTTCTGGTTTTGCAAGTTAACTATTGGATTGTGATCCACTAAAGTCTTTGGTAAAATCTCTGCTTTCCCAACTTTTATATTTAGCATTTTAGATATCCAACACATATCTATCCTTGAGTATGATTGGTGTCTGTCAGGAAAGTAAGTATAATCTCTTTCATCTGGGTGTAATGTTTGAGTCAAGGCAGGGAAGGCCTCAAAAAGTGAGAGGGAGGGGTGTTGTTTGTCCAGCAACGCACCAGCTGTCACTGTCCCATTTGAGGAACCTTAGCCCAGGTGCGGCCAGATGCCCCGCATCATGGGCCCTCCCTCACTCGACACCACCACCCACCCCTGCAAAGAAAAATGCCTCAGGGGACAATGTCAATGTCTGTAATGTATTCAGCCTGACATGCCCGGACTTGCCCGGGCGGGCCAGGCACAATTCATCTGTAGCTTCAGTCGAAAGACAAAGGATCTGAAGGATCCTAGCCGGCCCAATCAAAAGGGCTAGCTTCCCAGCCGGGAGGCCAATGGTCGCCCGGTTACTGTAAATAGCCTATCGGGAGTAGGGGGTGTGTTTAGGTGTACTTGGTGGCGGGTTTTCTGAATGCATATAAACCAGCCTGCGAGCTGGTCAGTTGTCTTTGTCCTGAACTAAATAAAGGTATGCTTAGCTGAAATCACTCTCCGTCTGCATACTTTTCACTGGCGACAAGGATGGGATCCACGACCCCATGAACAAAGACCCGGACGCCAACACGAGCACCGCACTGAGCTCTGACGCTGAGACCTCTGGGAACCGCGCCGCTTCGCATCCCAGCTCTCCAGCAACTGCTCATCGCTCCGCTCCCGGCTCCGCTTCGCACCCTGCTGACCCCGAGAGCAGCAGCGCCCTTCTCAATGCTCCAGTCGCCGCCGCCATCGCACTGAGCTCTGACGCTGAGACCTCTGGGAACCGCGCCGCTTCGCATCCCAGCTCTCCAGCAACTGCTCATCGCTCCGCTCCCGGCTCCGCTTCGCACCCTGCTGACCCCGAGAGCAGCAGCGCCCTTCTCAATGCTCCAGTCGCCGCCGCCATTCCAGGGAACACCCAACCACGTGGCTGCGGCACAATGGCGACCCCTCCGAGCAACATCTCCGCTTTTGATATCACCCGCCCCACCGAATGGGAGGCTTGGCTGGAGATCCTGATGAGCTACTTCAACTGCCAGAAAATTACGGACGACGGGATGAAGAAGGAACACTTCCTCCAGCTGTGCGGCATGAGTACGGCCCTCCTCCTAAAGGACCTCATCGCCCCAAAGAAGACCGCAGAGGAGCCCTACACGGTGCTGATCCAGGCGCTGATGGATCACCTGGCCCCCAAACCCACTAAATTCACGGAGCGGATGGAATTCTGCGCGAGTGTACAGGGGCCCGACGAGTCCACCTACGATTTCCTGGCGGGACTCCGGCGAGCGGCCACCAACTGTGCGTTCCAGAGTCTATCAGACACCCTGCTGACCCAATTCCTGGTGGGCCTGCGAGAGCCCAAACTCCGGCGGAAACTGGTTAGTCAGAACGACCTCGACCTGGACAAGGCAGTCCAGGAGGTCTCCGCCTACGAGACGGCCCATCGCGACCGCCGCACCAAGGTGGTCTACCGCACCCAAGTGAGCAGCGGCTCCGACGTCTCGGACCAGGAGGAAGTTCTACAGCTCCGACAGCGGACTCAGCAGCGACCCAAACATGCATCCTCCAGGACCAACAAGGCCTCGTCTTCAAGCCTGTGCGCCAGCTGCGGGGAGGACCACAAGCGCAAGTCGTGCCGTTTCCGGAACGCGGTCTGCCGTTCCTGCAACAAGGCCGGGCACATCGCAAGGGTCTGCCGGGCCAAAGGACAACGCCCGAGATCAGCTACACACCAGACCACCACGGAACCACCCTTCGAGCTCCACACCGTGTCGTCCCACTTCCTGCAACACCAGGTCTGTAACTTGCCCACCGACGGCCCCAACAAAATGCATGTGACGGTCCTCATAGAGGGAGCCCCCTGCACCATGGAGATCGACACCGGGTCGACCTACTCCATCATATCCGCGGATACGCT
>NW_015164708.1:36136-41794 GCF_001447785.1 Gekko japonicus | reverse complement strand
ATCAGCTACGTCGCCGCACGCTACCGCTGGACCCAGAGGATCCGGACGAGGACCCGGAGCCTTCCCCATCGGCCCCACTTCCGGAACCAGACCCACAGCCGCCATCCCAGAAGGAACCCGAGACCCCTCGCCCCGAGGAACCAGCCAGTCCATCCTCCGCAGAACCTTCGCCGGCCCCGGTCCACTCGGCTCCAAGGGCCCCAGAGACAGAACCAATAGCCACCCCGGAACCTCGCCGCTCGGCTCGCCCCAGGAAGCCACCAGCGCACCTGAAGGACTTCATCTGTGGGTGCATTGCGAACAAAGGGGGGAGGGGTGTAATGTATTCAGCCTGACATGCCCGGACTTGCCCGGGCTGGCCAGGCACAATTCATCTGTAGCTTCAGTCGAAAGACAAAGGATCCGAAGGATCCTAGCCGGCCCAATCAAAAGGGCTAGCTTCTCAGCCGGGAGACCAATGGTCGCCCGGTTACTGTAAATAGCCTATCGGGAGTAGGGGGTGGGTTTAGGTGTACTTGGTGGCGGGTTTTCGGAATGCATATAAACCGGCCTGCGAGCTGGTCAGTTGTCTTTGTCCTGAATTAAATAAAGGTATGCTTAGCTGAAATCACTCTCCGTCTGCATACTTTTCAATGTCCATGGCACTCCTGTGGGGTTTTATGGTTTTTGTCAGGGATTGGCCATTTTTTCAGCTAGAGTGAAAACTGTTTTTGCTGCTGTTTAAACCAGCATCCAATTTTTGTTTGGGGATGGATGGATGTTACCCAGAGTTAACCTACATCACCTAGTGCCACACAGCTACTGGGGTTCTATGTAGGTGTTCTGGGGAGGGTGGCCTGGGTAAGGCCAGTGGGGGGGGGTTGGTGGGGCATCTATCTGCCAAATCAGAATGATTTGGGGGACGTGTCTCTCTGTGGTCTCTACTTTTAATTTTGGGAAGAGCATTTCTCCCCAAACTTCCCAGCACAGACTGAGAGAGGATGCAGGCTCAACGAGACTGTGCTCACTTCAGTCACCCTCAAAGTCCAGGTCTGGGAAGCTGAACGGTGGCAAGTTGACCTTGAGGAAGACCAACTGCTCTACTGTCCAGGAGTTCAAGTGAGAGCAAAGTGGACTGACGATGTCACCCACATATTTAAAAAATGTGCTCGCTCTGAATGCTCATAGGAGGGCATGAGACAGAGAGGGCCAGCCAGACCGACTCCTTCAAGGCCCAGTAGCTCAGTGGGCAGGTGGAGTGTGACTCGCAGGGCTTCAAAAGGTAGTCCCTGACCATCAGAGCCATCGTGTCCTGTCTCATGGGCCTACTGCTCCCAGAGGGACCACTGAGCCACCTGAAGAGTGCCATCTCTCCACTCTTCGTGGTGGGGGCAATGGGGGGGGATGCGGCCTAGCTGGGGAGGTCGGTGAAGAACAACAGCTGTGCTTTTGCTCTTCACTTCCTCAGCTCCCAGTAACATGACCTGGCTGGCCTGCCTGAGTTCAATCGGCCGGGAGAGCATGTCTCTCCAGCGATTGAAATTGTTGACCCACTCTGCAATCCTGCCCTTGATGCACGGGTCACACATGGTCGCCAACATGTATGCCTTCTGCTCGGCAAAGATAGGCAGAAAGCATCCCTCGAGCCCTTCTTTCAGCCTCCTGACCAGCGCACGCACTACTGGAACAAGATCTGCATGTCCTGTGCCTGGCTCCAGCAATGAGGCCAGTCCCTCATGTGCCATGTGGAACATGGGGATGACCACAGCCAGACTCGCCTTGTCAGATAAGAGCATGACTGTGTGGTGCTTCTTCAGGTGGTTCTGCAACCCAGTAGGTGTGAGATGGCGCAGGTCCTTACCACGACGGATCTGGGCCCTACACAGCTGGCACTGCGCATACCGTGGGTCCTCTGTGAGCTGGAAGTGCTTTCAGACATTGGAGGTGAAGTGGGACCCATGTCGACCAGCAGCTTCAGTGACCACTTGAGCCTCCTCCTGTGAGGAGCTCGGGGCAGGCACACTGTGTCTTGGGAAGATGTGAGAAGATTGCTACCTGGGAGGAGGGTGTTGAGATGGCGGCACCCTGGGGTGTGTCTCCATTTCTTCCTCCTCTGCCCCCTCCAGATTCCCCTCTTGTCCCTTCCTAGAAGGCCTGTTGGAGCCTAGAGGGACCAGAGCAGTGGGCTGGTGGCAGCCACCCAGCTCCTCCTCCAGTCTCTCCATAGCCCTCTCAGTCCCTGGAGTAATCTCTAGAGACTAACTGTCCCCAGAGATCAACCCCAAAGACAGCTCTTGCTGCCCTTCCTTCTGCCTCTGAGCCTTAGCAGCAATGGCTTGAGGAGCAGATGCCTTAGCAGCAGACCCCTTCCCAGTGCCAGTACCTGCAGACACCTCTGTTGGGGCCACGCCGGAATCATCCTTAGGGAAGAGAGCCATGTGTGGCTTCTTCATTGCACCACTCTGGCTAGAGGTCAGAATGGTGCCAGGAGGCTCTGGAGCAGTTCTGTGCAGAGATGGGGGGAAAACTGCAGTCCTCCCCCTAACCCTCCCCTCCACCCCTCTGCTCTTCTTCTTCACCTTGCCCCCAGGGCCCCTCTGTGTTCCTTTCCTGCCACTCATCGTGTCACCCTGGGCCAAACTCTGACTAATCTGTGGGTAGGGTGTTTAGGCACCTAACTGCACTGCCAAATCAAAATGAACCTGATAGAGCCTGACACCTTTTTAAGAACCCTCCCACCAAATATCTGCTTTGATTTTCAGAGGACCCTAAGCTATCCTTTCCTCAATTTCTTTTTCTTTTTTCTTTTGGTACTGGTTTAAAACTTGGTGATCCTACTTCTTCCTAGCTGAAGGTTTTTTAAAGCTATCCTTGAGATGGAAACAAACCTTTTTATACGTGCTTGAGTCTCTTTATTAAACTTCTGGCTAGAATCTACTGGGACAAACCTGATTTCTTATAGGAAGGAAATGCAAGTGTCCCCTATGAGATTAACTTAAAAGCTGGGGTTCAACCTAGGCAATGTATAAGCACCAGCCTTCAGTGAAGGTCAGGTGCACAGAACACTGTTTTGTGTAAGTAGTTAAGGCTTTTAAGAAAACCCTTCCTCACCTCCTATTCTGTCCTAGTTAGGTATATGAACTAGAGCCCTACACTAGATTACTTATAGGAGTTTTAAGATTTCCTGAGCAAACCCTTATTAAAGTGACCTATGTAAATTAATGGCCCTAACAAACCAGAAACATCCACCCACCAAGCCTAGCAAAACCTTTTTAAACCAACAAAACCCCAAAACCCCAAAACCAATGCCACACAACTGAACTAAAAGCAGAGCAGAGCGGAGCAGTGCCAAGCCTTATCAGAGAGAGAGCAACAGCACCTCACCAGCACCCCCCCCCAGCAACCAGAAGGAAATCCTCAGTTACTCTATCTATCTATCTATCTATCTATCTATCTATCTATCTATCTATCATCTATCTATCATCTAAATCCACCCAACCTTCACACAACAAAACAACAGTTCACAACAGTTCACCAAACAGGAAAAAAGCAGCAGTAAACCAAAGCAAAACTGTAGAAACACCCATACCCCACACCTAAGCAACAAACAGTAAATTTTTTAAAGACAATAAAAAACTTTTAAAACTTTTAAAACTGCCAAACTATAGCAGACCCTAACCCCCCAGAACCCCACCCCAGAGAACCCACAGAACCCACCCACCCAGACCAATCCACCCAACCCAGAGAAGGAAAATCCTTTAAAAAAAAAAAACCCTTTAAAAATGTCCCGCTGTCAGCAAGCTGCCATTCTGTTTTCTGTGACCTCTGTGTACATATCCTTTCCCTGTTGCACCCGGCTTGTTTTCTATCATCCTGCTCCTGCGTTGGAATGCACAAGATAACTGCTGGAGGTTGTGTGGGGGAGAAGATGCTGTAATGCTTGCCTATTGCTTTTCTCATGAGTACTGCACCTGTGTTTTGTCTGATGTTCTGCCTGGTTCCCATGGACTGGGCGCGCAACCGTTTCATTAGCCCGCCAGCGGGAATGCTATTCATTGGATCTGTATCTGTTTGAATTTCCTTTATTATGCTTGACCTAACTGTGTATCCCCAGTTCTAACAAAGAACGTGTTTGAGTATGTCTTCAACGCTTTGAAATAAATTTTGCTTTTCTTGAAAACGTGGATTTATTCTCGATGCTTGGGGATCCAACATATTGTTAGAACTCCCTTTCTCCTATCGTTCCGAATCTGGCAAGATCATGAGCGGAACTGAGGGAAACCTACTTAACACGGAGGGGGACTCAGGATCGGTCCCACATACCTCCGCTTCTTTGGTGTTCACGACTGCAGCCTCGGTGGAGGGTGCCGTGGGGGGAACGATTCCCCGCCTGCCTGCACATCTGTCTTGGCCGCCTCCGACCCCTTCGCACTGGGGTCCGCGGAAGACTCAACAGCAGGATGACTGGACTATGTACAACACTCAGGGCACCCGAGAGGTGTACTCCCGTCGGGGGAGCGGATTACGTGAGAGTCTGTTTGACAAGGGATTGTTCCCGGAGCCGGGGACTACCTCGGAGAAGGGGAGTTCCAAGCAAGACCTCGAGGAGTGGATGTTCGAGCCATCGGGGCCGCGAGGCCACGCAGAGGATGAGGAGGGCACCGGAGCCTTCCAAACGGAAGAGGACTATGACCCACCCCCGGACTATCGACCTCGGGACCCCATCCCGGAGGAAACCACCGGGGAACGACTGGCAGAACTGGAATACTCGGTGAGGGACTTGTTGAGGACATTCCAGGATGTAATGGAAGCTCTGCCGGGAATGATGGACGTTAGAATGGCTAATTTCCTTGACGCACACGCCGCGCAGCAACAAGTTGTCCCTGCACCGGGAGTTCCCGCACCGCAGGTGCCTGCTCAGCCGCCGACGGGACCTCCGCTGCAAGTACCGGGAGTTCCCGCGCCGCAGGTGCCTGTCCAGCCGCCGGCGGGACCGCCTCAGCAAGGGCCTGTGCAACAGCCGATGCCGGGGGGTCCGCCGGGACCGGGTCTGCCGCCACCGATGAGGCCAATGCCAGCGGGGCCACCGGTTGGTCCGGGTCTCCCTCTCAGGGGAGTTCCGGGTCAGCTGGGACCGTTGGTAAGGCCTCCACGGCCCAGACCCAAAGATCTACTGGAGGCTACCTTTGACGGCAACCCAGATGAACTCGCTTTCTTCACGGTGAGAGTGCATAAATTCGTAGAAGAGAGCCGACACCTGTTCCGAAATGAAGCTGGCCTTATTGATGTCATCTCGGCGAGACTGAAAGGAGACGCCGCCACATGGTATGTTGGACTGCACAATGACCGCGGTCCGGAACTTTTGAATTTGCGAGCATTCATGTGGGCGCTGCGGGCGAGGTTTGAAGATGTCAACGCGAGCCAAAGAGCTAAAGCGTTTCTCCGCACCTACCGCCAGAACAAGAAGTCGGTTCGCGAGTACACACTGGAATTCCACAAGCAAGCAGCAAAGCTCCGAGACTACCCTGATCATATATTGGCTGAGATGTATCGATTGGGACTCAACGCAGACATCCGAGAAACGGTTCTGAAGACTGTCAATCCTGTCTCCCTGATGGCCTGGACCCAGGAAGCTGAAAATGCAGAAGATCGGCTCACCACCATCAAACTCGACTTGGC
>NW_015164708.1:33646-33855 GCF_001447785.1 Gekko japonicus | reverse complement strand
AGAGGCTTTTGAGAAACTTAAACTGATGTTCACCTCTGAGCCAGTGCTGGCGCGCCCTGATGAAACTAAAAAATTCATTGTCCAAACTGATGCCTCGGATGTAGCAATGGGGGCCGCTATTTTGCAAGAAGGGGAAGATGGTCGTTTACATCCCCTCGCATTTGTGTCTAAAAAGTTTTCTGACGCTGAACGAAACTGGGGGATTTGGG
>NW_015164708.1:29365-33544 GCF_001447785.1 Gekko japonicus | reverse complement strand
ACTTCGTTGGGCGGACTTCTTTGCTAAGTTTCGATTCACTCTTCGTCATTTCCCTGGGGCGGCTAATTCCCTGGCTGACGCGCTTTCACGCCTCCCACAACATGACTGTCAGCGTGAGATCATCATGGACTCTGTTTTTTCCCTTTACTGCTGATGATGATACCTCCCTGAACACGTTGCCAGACTGTGTCCGTAGCCCTGAAGGTCTGATTTATTCTGGAGACAAACTGTATGTGCCTATTTCAATGAGGAGGGAGGGGATTCCTTTTCCCTGTGGGGGGGGGCCTGGGTCCAGAAATATCTGTCTGCTTTTACTGCTGAGGATGATGCCTCCCTGAAAACGTTGCCAGATTGTGTCCGTAGCCCTGAAGGTCTGATTTATTCTGGAGACAAACTGTATGTGCCTATTTCAATGAGGAGGGAGGTGATGGAGTCTGCTCACGGTTCGAAACTGGCAGGGCATTGGAGTTTTGTTAAATCCCTGCAACTCATCCGCAGACAGTTTTGGTGGCCACAGATGCGCAAAGACCTCTTGACTTTTGTTCGGTCCTGCCAAACCTGTGCCTTGACTAAACCCAGAGTGGGCAAGCCTCCTGGTCTTCTGCAGCCACTCCCTACCCCATCGAGACCGTGGGAAGTGGTGTCCATGGACTTTATTACTGACCTCCCTGCGAGCAAAGGGAACACTGTTATTTGGGTGGTTGTTGATTTATTTTCTAAGCAAGCTCATTTTGTGCCTTTTCCTTCCTTGCCTACAGCTCAGAGGTTGGCGAAATCGTTTATGTCTCACGTGGTGAAAATTCATCAATTACCTGCTAAATTAATTTCTGACAGGGGGACCCAATTTGTTTCTAAGTTTTGGAGGGAACTTCTTTCCATTTTAGGGGTGGAACAAGGGCTCAGCAGCGCGTATCATCCTGAGACTGACGGACAAACAGAACGAGTTAATCAGACCCTGGAGCAATATCTTCGTTGTTTTACTAATTATCAACAGAATGATTGGTGTGAATTGTTGCCTCTTGCTGAATATTGTTATAACAACACTGTCCATAGCTCCACGGGCATGTCTCCTTATAAAGCTGTTTCTGGTTACGACAGCCCCCCCTCCCTTTCCTGGAGGGGATGGGCCAACGTCCTGTGGGGGATGCTGATACATGGTGTATGTCCTTGCAAAATGCATGGCCTCTGCTATGCCAAACGCTTGACGCAGCCAAGGCTGCTTACAAGACCCAGGCAGACAAGGGTAGGGTGGTGGGGTTTGATCTGAAACCTGGGGATCTTGTGTATGTCTCGACCAAGAACATTAAGATGCTGCGACCTAGCAGGAAATTGGGGTGGAAGTTCATTGGTCCATTCAAAGTGCGTAAAGTCATAAATGATGTGGCGGTTGATGTTGTTTTGCCTAAGAATTTACGTGCTCTGCATTCTGTTTTTCACATGAGCCTGTTGAAGAAGGATCCTGGCCCGTCTCCCTGGAGACCAGCAGTTACTCCTCCTCCACCTGTCATTTTGGAAGGGGATGAACATTTTGAGATCGCTGATATCCTTGATTGTAAAGTGAAACGTGGTAAACTCTGGTACCTTATCGAATGGGTTGATTTCGGTCCCCAGCACCGCGAATGGGTGGAAGAAGGGGATATTCGGGCCCCTTACCTGATCCGTAGTTTCCACAAGAGGTTCCCGGACAAACCGGGAGGTCTCCCGCCCAGCCCGGGAGATCTCCCGCCCGACCCGGGAGGTGTGTTGTAAGTGTATTTTAAGGGGGGCAGTATGTCAGCAAGCTGCCATTCTGTTTTCTGTGACCTCTGTGTACATATCCTTTCCCTGTTGCACCCGGCTTGTTTTCTATCATCCTGCTCCTGCGTTGGAATGCACAAGATAACTGCTGGAGGTTGTGTGGGGGAGAAGATGCTGTAATGCTTGCCTATTGCTTTTCTCATGAGTACTGCACCTGTGTTTTGTCTGATGTTCTGCCTGGTTCCCATGGACTGGGCGCGCAACCGTTTCATTAGCCCGCCAGCGGGAATGCTATTCATTGGATCTGTATCTGTTTGAATTTCCTTTATTATGCTCGCCCTAACTGTGTATCCCCAGTTCTAACAAAGAACGTGTTTGAGTATGTCTTCAACGCTTTGAAATAAATTTTGCTTTTCTTGAAAACGTGGATTTATTCTCGATGCTTGGGGATCCAACACCCGCTTTAAATCAATCTGGTGGTGTCTTCTTTTCAGGAGTCCATTGGTGAACATTAAAACAGTACTTAAATACTTTATTTATTTAGTGGCAGAGTTATACACAGGGAGTATATAATAATCTGTCCCTTATATATAAAGCCGTAGTCGCCTCCAACGTTTGATGCGCACCAACAGTGTTTGGCCGCACGAACTGTCGCTCAAAACCTTCCCCAGCTTCCCCTATCCATTGGCTGCGTTGCCTAAGTCCCACCCCAGAACACGAACACTGCATCCCTGCCTCTGCGCCCGGTCCCTTCAGAAGACAGACTACTGCTGACAGGGTGAGTGGAGCCTTCGGGGGAGCAGTTGAAGGGCGGCGATGGCGGTGCTGCACCGGCTGCTGCAGGCCCGTTTTCGCTGCTCCCCCCCAGCTTCGCAGCCGTTTGGGGAAGCAGTTGAAGGGCGGCGGCGCTGAGCTGCCCACTGCGGGCCCATTTTCAGTGCCCCCCCTTCCAAGACCTTCGGGGGTAGCAGTTGAAGGGTGGTGGTGGCAGCGTTGAGCCAGCCGCCGCAGTCCCGTTTGCCGCCTTCGCAGGTCCTCGGGGGCAGCAGTTGAAGGGCGGCCTCGGCGGTAGCGGTGTCCAACCAGCTGCCGCAGGCCCGTTTGCGCTGTTCCCCCACACACACACTTAGCAGCCCAACGGGGGGAGCAGTTGAAGGCCGGCCTTGGCGGCGGCAGTGCTAAGGCAGGTGCCGCAGGCCCGTTTGCACCGTTTCCCCCTTTCTTCCTTCCTTCCTTCCTTCCTTCCTTCCTTCCTTCCTACCTACCACCCGCCCACCCTACCTTTCTAGGCCCGTTCTCTTCAGCCACAACGGTCTTTGCTCCCTAGTATAAAATAAGTAACCAAGTTGATACAATTGGTATGCAGACTGATTGGGCAATCCCCCTAAATACTATTATCTAGATTTTCAATCCACTCAGTCACAGCTGGGGAGAGTTCAAAGAGCTCCATCTTATCTCCCTGGAAAGCACGATGCTCACATTCCTGTGACAGATGGAAAATAGTTTAGCGGGCTGCACCACAATCACATTTGGGCCCTGGCATCTTGCCCCATTTAAACAACAGGTCTGCACAACTGCCAAAGCCTATTTGTAGTCTTTTAGCTATCTTACATACTTTATGTGGCAAGTCAAATCCTGAGGGCCTCTCATTGGTATTTATCAGGTTATGGATATCAGGTGGAACTGATTGCATCCATGTTTGCAACCATTCATTCCCTAGAATGAAATGTTGTGATTGCAGGATTTGTGCAGATCTCATTACTGAGTGTCAAGTTCTTAGTCTGGATAGGCCCAGGGTTGGACTCTCTATTCCATGCCGCCGATCTGACAGTTAAAATACAAACATATAAACAATGCAGAGCAATTAAATAAAACGTATAAATACCTAAACACACATACAAACCAAGATTCCTAATCCTGCTCCTATCTATGAAGAAGTAAACCCTCTAGTATTCTGATTCTTGACTTGAAATCATACAATTATTTTGACCAGGGCCGGCCCGAGGTGTTTCTGCGCCCTAGGCAGGGCGCAGATGCCAACCTCCTGGTGGGGCCTGGAGACCTCTCTTTTGCCGCCTCCTCCCCTCCGCCACCATGCGCGGGTCCCCTCCCTGGGCCTGGGTAGCTGGGTTGGGGGGAGGCTGCGCGCAAGCCACTGCACCCCCTGCTTCTTCCCCGGAGCTGGAGGGAGGAGGGAAGCGCTCGGGCGGGCCTGAGGGCGGCAGCGGTGTTCGGTCGCGGGTCCCCTCCTCTCCCCTCCCCGGACAGCTGGGTTTGAGGGGGGGAGGCTGCGCACAAGCTACTGCGAAGACCACAGCTTAGAGGGAACATTGGTTGACAACCCTATGCAAGCCCTAATCCCCGCGGGTTTCCCCTCGAGTAACCCTGCAAGCGCCCTTTCCTAGGCCCGCCCGCCCCAGAAGCTCCCGCTTTCCCAGAGCA
>NW_015164708.1:19018-28547 GCF_001447785.1 Gekko japonicus | reverse complement strand
GGCCCGGTTAGGGCGGGGGCGGCGGGGCGCAGTTTGGCGCCCCTGAGCGCCAGCGCGCCCTAGGCGAGCCCCTAGCTCGCCTAGCGGGCGAGCCGGCCATGATTTTGACATCATAATTCTACTGTAAGGAGAACCAAGTTTACTGTCTTTCCCAACCAAAACCAGTGGTATTTACTTAAGTGATAAATTACCTAATTAAAAGAGCCACTTGTTCGTTTCACTGTTCAGATGCCTCCCAATGAATTTGGGTATGTCACTGTGCATGATTACGATGTTTCCTCACATGGTGAGCCTTATTTGCTATCTCCACACCTGCAAAAAGTATTGTCTGTCTTCAGCCTGTTAAGATGTTGGAAGAGCTTAGAATGAGTGCTAACAGAGAAAAATGATGTGTTTGCACTATCCTGGAAATGGCCATTTAGAGCTTTTATGACAGCCTAGCGATTTCAACAAACATGCTTTATTTGAATTGCAGTTTCAGTGGCAAACTAATTCTGGCATGTAAATATGGAGGATTATAAATTGTAAATCAAGATTTTTTTCCAGATCCAATATTTTTACAATATTGCATTTTCAATCTTGTGATGTTGCTAGCCAAATATAATAAAAATGGCACATGTAACAATATCTGGTATTTTTTACATTGAAATTATAACCAAAATTACCTTTTGAAGCCTACTGACTTCAGTGGATTTAGAAAGTTGTAACTCTTATTATAAACTCTCATGGGATGAGATTAGCTTTACCAAACTCAGTATGACACTATGTAAATTAATGGGCACTGTAATATTCTTGTTATCAACAACAACAACAACAACGATGATGATGGTGGTGACTGATGATGATGCAAGCTGAACAGGATTAGGAAACAAGGGGAGGTTCTGTGGCTCAGTGACAGATCATTTGCTTGGCATGCAGAAGGTCCCAGGTTCAATCCCCAGCAACTCCAGTTAAAAGGACCAGGCAGGAGGTGGTGTGAAAGACCCCTGCCTGAGGCCCTGGAGAGCCGCTGCCAGTCTGAGCAGACAATGCTGACCTCTTTGGACCAATGATCTGATTCAGTACAAGGCAGCTACATGTGAGAGTTCCATTCAGGGGAGGGGCCATGGCTCAGTGGTAGAGCATCTGCTTGGCATGTAGAAGATCCTCAGGTTCAATCCCCGGCATCTCCAGTTAAAAGGATCAGGTAGGAGGTGATGTGAAAGACCTCTGCCTGAGACCCTGGAGAGCTGCTGTCAGACTGAGGAGACAACACTGACATTGATGGACCAAGAGAGTCCAATTCAGTATAAGGCAAATGGGAGGCAATTTGGAGCCAATTACATAAAACCTTTCTTTTTTGGTTAAAACAATTTTTATTTTCTCTTAAAGGTAATCATATATTTAAAACATTTTCACTTAACCATAAAACCTTTCTGAGTTATTTCTCCTGTTTAACATGTCTGGAAATAATGAAAATGCAAGAAGCATATGCTCTGTGGCAGCCCACTGAAGTGCTAGCAAATTACTATCTATCTATCTGTCTGTCTGTCTGTCTGTCTGTATGTATGTATGTATGTATACACACACACACACACACACACACACGCAGTCGTGTCACCAACCTAGCCACTGAGGGGTGCCACAGCCATAAACACTAACTGCTTGGGGTGTCATTGCTTTCCCCCCCTCCTCACCACGAGTGCGCGTATCAGTTTCTGTATAACTGTTACCACTATGGAATAATGTGATATAACAGTAAAAAGAAATTAAACTCTCCACTTGGGAAAATACAATGAAGGTGAGGTTTCCTGTCCAAGTAGCTTTCCGTGTAGGTTTGATGAAGGTTTTCATCTGGTCAAATACTAAGTGCATTCCTGCTCTCTCCATGGCTTGTAGCTAGTAAATAGTTAATTGTTCTTCTTTTATAGCCAGCGTTATTCATTACCTTTGACTATAAAAGTGTAACAATCTTAGCCAGCTTCCATTTACAATTCAATTGCTTCTTTTCCCAGAAGTGCTTTAAAGTGCACAATACTCAAGCACCTGTATTTGGGTAAGGCTGGAGGAAAACACAGGGAAAAAAGTTATGTCCGATGCAAGGCAAATGTTTGATGGATCAAATTCGCTTGCTGTGTAAAATTAGCACATGCCGGCCCTTCATTGGCTGAAACCACAGCAAAATCCACTACTTGCGCCAACTTGTCCTAAGGAAAATGTTCCAACCTGTAATATCGTGATTTGGGGGGGGGGGGGGATCGTTTCAACAAGGGGAAAACAAAAACAAAAAAAATGGCAAAGGTTAGGTAGTTCCCATCCCCCAGCATGTTCCCCCCTCATTAAACAAAAAACAAACCTCCTATCAGAGAGCTACTAGACATTTATTCTAACTAGATCCAGGTGATCTCCCCCCCCCCGCAGTGTTGGAGGTAGTAAAAAACATGCATAATTACTGTGATGGTTATACTGCGTCCTCTTTCCAAGCCAGGGTAGGCAAGCAGAGTGCTAACGCCACAAAAATGAGTTTTAAATTTTTTATTTTTATTTTATTTTTTATTTTGTGATGTCAGTGCCCCCTGACTTATTTAAAGGCCCCCTGAATGACAAAATCCCAGCTACGGGCCTGATTGCCAGCATTCTTTTCTGCTCCCCACAAAATGGCAACTAACAGAAAATACAATGGTGTGGAACCATTTAAACCCCTGCTTTCTGCTTTTCACAAACTGCCATAAACTGCATCAATATCTGTGGGAGTTCATGGTGGTTCTTTAGTTCAGAAACATCACTTCATGAACCACGAACCAGCCAAAATTTGTAACGACCTTTAGTTCATGAGCTGGTATGGGCCTCTACAGAGGTCGATTCAGGGGGATTTATTCTAACTAGATCCAGGTGATCGCCGTTCCCCTGAGTGAGGTGCGGGGGGCGGGGCACACAGTGAAGCCCCACCCCCTGCTTCCAGCCGCCCCGCTTCCGGCCCTCATTCAGCGAGGAGGAGGAGGAAGAAGAGGGAGGATAAGTTGCTTCCTCCCCGCCTCTCCACACCCCTGCCTGCCTGGGGCCAGGGAGGGTCTTGGCGGGGCTTCCTCGCACTCCCG
This sequence comes from Gekko japonicus, assembly GCF_001447785.1. Classification (NCBI taxonomy): domain Eukaryota; kingdom Metazoa; phylum Chordata; class Lepidosauria; order Squamata; family Gekkonidae; genus Gekko; species Gekko japonicus. The sequence continues at coordinate 25,470 of NW_015164708.1, read as the reverse complement.
CCGGCCTTGCAGGTCCACTGCCGGGCCCCTCACAGGCCGGCGGCGGCCGGGACCATTGGGGGCAGGGGGCCTTCGTGGGGCTTCCTCGCACTCCCGCACCTTTAAGACTAACAAATAGCACCTTTAAGACTAACCTTTAAGACTAAGACTGAGTGGTGGGTGTGGCCTTGTGAAACACTTCCGGTGATGTCAGGGGGTGTGGCATATGCTAATGAGTTATGCTAATGAGTTCCCCTAGCTCTTTTTCTACGAAATGACCACTGGGCCTCTCCCTAATCCTGGGGAGGGAGGGGTTGCGGGGAGGGAAAGACCTCAGCACGGTAGCATCTGCCCTCTGAAGCTGCTATTCCCTGCAGGGGAACTGATCTCTGTAGTCTGGAGACAAGTTATAATTCCAGGAGATCTCTAGGTCTCACGTTGAGGTTGGCAAGGATACTAATAAAATTGATTGCCACAGCTATATAACCTCAGGCATCACCTCAGATGCAGCACTTTCTGGTTGAGCTGCTGAAACTCATTAATGAGACATGCATGCATCTGTTCTGTTTCCAAAGAGGGCATTTTTGGTTTCCTTCTTTGCTTCATTTCATCTTGTATCTTCAGGGGCTTCTGCTTGCTTGTTCTCATGTTATTTCTGGTGCTGCATAGGCAAAAACTTACTCCCATTTAGATGCTGGCCACCTCCGGAGATCGCCCACTATTACAACTGATCTCCAGGCGACAGAGATCAGTTCCCCTGGAGAAAATAGCCTCTTTAGATGGTAGATTCTATAGCATTGTACCCCACTGATGTCCCTCCTCTCCCCAAACTCCGCCCTCCTCAGGCTCCACCTGCAAAATCTCCAGGTATTTTCCAACCCGGAGCTGCCGACCCTATTGGGGGGTCCTGTGAGATGGCGTTATTGAGCAGAGTGGCAGGCTGACTCGTTTGGGTGAAAGGCAGGAGAAATATATATCCATCAGCAGGGGTCATTTCCCGCAGGAGCGCACAGGAGCGGAGCTCCGGCAGTAAAGAGCCAAGGGGGTGGGCACATGCAACAAGCCCCACCCCCTGCTCCCAGCAGCCCTTAGTCAGAGCAAGAAGCAGCCAGGTAAGTTGTAGAGCCCCCCCCCGGCCCCCCGGTCCAAAACAGACCAGTGGCACCTTTAAGACCAAGTTTTATTCAGGTACAAGCTCTCCCTCCTCTGCAAGGACAGATCTGCACATCCCCCCCCCCAATAGCTAGCAATCCAAAACAGTCCAGTGGAGCCCAAGCAGTGGGTGTTGCCTTCTGACACACTTCCGGTGATGTCAGTGTGTGTGGGGTATGCAAATGAGTTATACTAATGAGCTTCTGCACCTATTTTTCTATGAAATAACCCCTGTCCATTAGCGATAGGGACAAGTGAAACTGAGGGGTTTTGGTGTGTTGAGATGGTGTGTTTGTTAGATTATTTTTAAAGTATTGGTTTTGTTTTGCTGTTGCTTAATGTTATTGCCTGCCAGGGTGTCAACTGTGCCAAGAGAAAGTGGGGCCTGGAAATATTTTAAATAAGTAAATAAATGCCCTCTGCCCTGGGAGTAAGGGTTTCTTATTTAAATTATAGCTGTGCATAAGAGGAGAAGGCAATCCTAAAAGACAATCAGCAATCAAGTGGCCAAGGCACATGGCAGGGTGGCAGTTCGGGGCAGAAAGCACACTAGGAAATGGTTTTTAGTACAGAGTAGGCCCCCCCCATAATAGAACACCTGGTTGTAGTCAAGGAGATAATCTATACCATGCACCCCTCCCAGACTGCAATTCTGCACGCAAACCTCACAACTGCCCCTTCCTTGAGATGCACTCTTCTTTGTCTTCGATGCCCCATGTCATGATGTGCTACTTACAGAATCCACACATTCATCCTGGTCTCATTCTGGGAGTGGTGGCACTCCATTGTGACGTATGGCATGGCTATGCCAATAGTTGACATAGCTTTGATCCCCTTCAAAGCATAACATGAAAAAGCACAACCTGTTGTAAAAAGCACAACATGACATTTTTATCACCTGTTTAACTTGTCAAGTGAAACATTTTATTGGATTTGATGTTATTTAAACACTTACCATGTACTCTTCGGTCCTATGATTTCAAATGTGTATTCTGGCTATATTAAGCAAACATTTGAGATACCTTTAGAGGACGTATTAGTTCTTTCTATTTTAAGTGTTTAATCTGTAATAAACATTCACTGTGCTGGAAATGCAGTCCACATATGTTATTTTATTTTTTAAGCTCTGAGCATATTTTTTCATTCCTTTACTAGGACTGGTCCAGCTTTCCATGACAAACTTTCAATTTTCAGTTTATAATTTCTCCATAAAGTCCCTCTCTCACACATGAAAAGTCTTGGCATATAATTTCCCACACCAGAAATAATTTAATTTTAATAAATAATTGCTTGGCCTTTTTTTAAAAAAATAATTACCTTAGGAAAGAAGGAGATTTCACTGTGTATGGGATCTGAATATTAAAAATGCTTATAGGAGAGAGAAATTTTATGTTTAATTTTTTAGGTGAAATTTACACATTTCCCCACATAAATATGAAACGTACATTTTAATAGCCACATCTACTAAAGAAGAATTCATCCGAAATGAGTTTTTCTGATTAATTTATCTGTGTGTAAAGTAACAGAATGCTTGTTTTCCAGTATATTATTTGTACAGAATACTGTTTACTTCTGTAAACAAAAGGCACACTAAAAATTACCCGCTAAAGAAAAGTGAAACGTATTGTGGTATTGCTGTATTCTATTGGTGTTTTAATTGTGTTGATTGTGTATATTGTTGTTGTTGTTCAGTCGCAGTCGAGTCCGACTCTTAGTTTTTTTGATGTTGAGCTTCATGCCCACTTTTGCGCTCTCCTCTTTCACTTTAAGCAAGAGGCTCTTTAGGTTCTCTTCACTTTCTGCCATTAGAGTGGTATCGTCTGCATATCTGAGGTTGTTGATCTTTTCCCCAGCAATCTTAATTTGTGTATATTGTATTTTTATCTAATCTGATGTAACACGCCCTGAGCCTGCCATGCGGGGAGGGCAGGATATAAGTTGAATAAAATAAATAAATAAATTAAATAAAACCAAAATGCAAATTTAGGCATAAGAGACTTTTTAATAGCACCCTAGCTAGTATGCTGTTTTCATACAGGTTAGAAGTGTCGAGTAATGACTTCCGGTTGATGGCAGACTCACCTCCCGGACCTCCCAGGGGTGAAGCTGCACTCCAGCCAAAGGAGGGGGTGAGCAGGCTCGTTAACCCCCCCAGGGACCCGGCGAAGGGACCCTGGCCATGGAACTTATAAGAGGTTGCCTCTTTGATGGCGGAATGGCGGAATGCCAGAGAATTGAGGCGCCTCTTTGTTCCGACGGTTCTCCGTGCTGAGAGACCGAATGGACTTAAGTGACGCGAACCGGGGCAAGCGTCAGAATTGAGCCGAAAACAAGGTTGGAAGACCAATTATGAACGTGAGTCAGTTTTAAAGCGTCTGCAAAGGAAAAAGATAGCTCCCCACCCCACCCCACTGAACGGGAAAAAGGCAAGTGGAGGAGGGACGCCTCCTATGTGCATGAACTTTTGAGCATTTGAGGGGGGAGTGGAAGAAAACGCAAAGGAAACTGTCTAGAAGTACTTACCAAAGCGAGTTTAAGCGTTCAAGCGCACATTCAGAGACTATTAAAAAAATTGCAAAAGTAAACAAACGATAAAGATAGTGGGGAAGAAAGACAAAGAGAAACTTTTGAAACCAAAAGGGACAGAGAGTCCGAAACCGAAAGTTACCAGTGAGTTGGCTAAGACCATAGCAGAATCCATGCACCCCCTACTGGAACAGCTGAATAACTTCAAGGAACAAATGTCAACAATGACTCAATGTATCACCTCTCAGCAAAATCAGATAAATGAGACATTGCAAATGATGAAACAAAATACTGAGAAGGTGAATGAAGTAGATGCAATGACCCAAAAGGTGAAGAAAAAAGTGCAAAAGCTGGAAAGGAAACAAACTTCCACGGAAGATCAGCTGCTGCATTACAAATGGAGAAGGCTAATATGATCCTTCACTTCCAGGGCATGCCAGAGAATAAGGGAGAGAATCTTAAAGAAGTGATGTGTGAATTACTAGCCCCAGTGACGGAGATGAAGGCGGAATCACTGCTAAGCGATATGGATGTGGTCTATAGATCATATTCAGGCTATATAAAGAAAAATAATCTGCCTGGGGAAATTGTCGTAAGATTCTCAAAGAGGCATGTGAGGGACGCAATCCTGAAAGCAGTTTCTGGAATATCCCTGAAAGTGGAAGAGAATGCCATTAGAGTTTTAAAGGACATTCCATTTGAAATAAGACAACGGAGAAAGAAGTATAAAGATCTCGTGCTTTTTCTTCAGACAGATTCAATTGAATATAAATGGCTAATTCCAGAAGTCGTCACCTTCAAAATCAAGGATAAAAAAGAAAAGATTGACTCTGTTCTGAAAGCTTGGGAATTTCTAAGGGTCCAGTTGGGAAGGCCAGAGGATGGGAAAAAAGAAGAGGACAGTAAGTCTAGTGACAAACTGGACTTGGGTTCTTCCGGAGAGGACTCTCTGGCAGAGCAAGGGGCAGCAGCCCCAAAAAGTCCTTACAAGTTGCGGAAGAGATGGGGAAAGGAGAAGTGAGGGCTGAAGGACTCTGATTTGTGCCTTTGAGAACTTTGAAATGGGATGATTCTTAGACAGTTAAGATTTAAAGAATAGGATAAAAAGTACTATAAATGTTTGACTCAGTTTATAATGACATAAAAGAAGGGAAGACTTGATGTAACTAAGATATTGATGATCTCCTCTCTTGGGTTTTTTTTACTTTATCCTGTAAATGTAGTTCCCCTCCCTTTTTTCTGTATTAGTTTTGTAGTCTTATAAAAATAATAAAAAATCCCCTCCGGGGGCTCAAAAAAAGAAGAATTGTCCAGTAACGGTATCCTCCAGGGCCAGTCTATTTCCCAGGGCTAGAAGTGAATTTTCTCCACAACCTGACACAAGCTCTATGCCGGAGCCACCTAGTGTCAAGGGAATTATAACTTTGGAGCTTGAACACAGCTCATTTTGTTCAGGACCCACTGACCCACTCTATCACCTCTCAGTTAATTGATGTGAATGCCTTCCTTGGCTGACGTGGCTCTTCCACCTTCCACCACTGCGTCACACCCACTGAGGTCTCCTCAGGCCTCAGAAATGGAAAGGTAGGACAATGGCTGCAGCACCATCAGTCCTTCCTACTGCCCAAGGAGCACTCAACCCCTCCTCTAGGCTTAGCACCTTCTCCTCTTTCCCCTCACCCTGATTACAGAGAACCTCCCATGTATCCTCTTTTCCCAAGGTGTGGCTCCACCCTTCTTGGTCTCCCCTGGACCAATCCTCTGCTCCCTTGTACTTTTCCCTTGGCCCATTCCTCCCTTTCCCCTTAGCCATGGCCCAGTGGCCAGGTCAGCAGTCTCCCAGCAACCTTAGTTAGCTGTGGTGAATTCTCTGATCTGGTCCAGGAGACAGCCAGCTTCTTGGTGCTGGCTGATGATATCATCTACTGGGACCAGAGGATTGCTATAGGATGGTGCTGGCTGCTGCTGAGACCAGCTCCTGCTCCTGAAGCTCAACGGGGACCATATGTTGAACAGAGGTCCTGGCTTAATCCTGTCTTTGGGCAACATTTTTACCACAATATGATTAGATTAGATTAGATCCAGGTAGTCAACCGTGTTGGTCTGAAGCAGGAGAACAAATTTAGAGTCCAGTGGCACCTTTAAGACCAACCAACATTCAGGTCCAGGTATGCAGAAAAATCTGGAGTAAAAAAAAATGCATGGGTGGTTAAAACCCTCCAAAATAATAGAAACCATGCCTGTAGCATTAAATAATGAATGTCCTTTCAGCGGCCATTGTGGGGGCTGCTAGGCAACCACAACAGTATCACCAGCCTTCAAGCCTTGATTTCTGTCAGTAAAGGGTCTCGTCCAAGTCTATTTTGGCCTTTGAAGAAGAATGAAAGCCCACAAAAGCCAGTGTGATGTAGCGGTTAGACTTTTTACCTAGGATCTGGGAGATGCAGGCTATTGACCTGATCCAACATTGGCTTATTTTATGTTCTTATGTTCAAATCCCCATTCTGTCATGGAGGATCACTGGGTGACTTTGGGCCAGTTTAGAGTCCAGTGGCCTAACCTACCTCACAGCCTAACCTACCTCACAGGGTTTTTGTGAGGATAAAATGGAGGAGAGACAAACAATGTAAGCTGCTTTGAGTCCCCTTTGTGAAGAAAGGTGGGATGTAAACAAAGCAAATAAATAATATAGTTGCAGATGAGGAGCAGGTAAAAGATAGGTTGTATGGTGGGTGAGAAGGAGAGAAGGGAGCAGTGAAAGGTGAAGATAATGGAGCTGCCAGAGGAAGGGAAAG
>NW_015164708.1:0-18995 GCF_001447785.1 Gekko japonicus | reverse complement strand
AAAGTGATACAGGGAAGGTGATTCACAGGAAAGCCCCCCCCCCCCAAGTCCTTCTAGGTTCCCCATTGCACAGTTGGGCCCAGACAGGTGGCCAGCATCACACAACTCAGCCAGAGTTTTTTTGGGAAGAGAGTGCCAGATGGAGAGAAGAAGGGAAAGCTGAAGACAGAGAGGAAGATTAAAGTAGGTTGGCTGGTGGTTGGAATGGAAAGAAGGAAGCTGGAAAAGGGGAGAGGCTATGGGGGCTGCCAGGGGAGGGAAAGCGGAACTAGTAGGGGAGGGGAAATGAGATGGCCTCTGCATGTCCTTGCAAGTGTCTTGTTTTATTAAACTTAATCTCCAGTTTTGCTAACATAAGGACAGCCATGTTTTCCTTCACTCCTGCTGAGTCTTTGTCTTACAAGGGACCTGGGTGTTTCATTTTGTACTGGAAAGAAAGCCAAAAGAAATTGTGGTATTCATTTTTCCAAAGAGTGAGTGGCTGTTGCTTCTCTCTTCCACTGGTCTTTGTGCAAGAAGATCCTTTAGCATACAGCACAGTCTGCCTAATATGTCCTTCCTTGCATCTGACATCCTACAGATGGGGCTTTTCTGACATGCTTGCAACATCTTGTTGGTTAACACCCAGCCTGAAGAAGAATTTTGGCGAACGCTCACCCACGTGTGAAGTGGAGAGCGTTCCCGGTCTTTCTTCTTGAGGTCTACCCACTGAACCTAAGAATTAACACATTTCTCCCTTGCCTTTTCAGACCATCCAATCGTTGAGCTGCAACCTTGAGGAACTGGATATATATGGCCGCATGGAAATACATAGTGTTCTATTTTATGAGATCTGTTTGGGTCACCCCCTTTCTGTGCCACCTGGGTCTGTGCCAGCATCTCTCAGCCTGACTCATGCTTCTCAGAGCTGCTTGCTGTGGAATCTCCTCACCCCTCATTGTGGCTTTTAAGGCCGGCCAATTAAGAATGAATCATTCCAGTACAGCTTTCAAAACATACATGGAGGAATGGCAGAGCAGCAGCTGGTGGGAGGGAGTGACGAATTTCACTGGGTCTAATTTCAGTTGTCTGAGCAATCCACTCATGTGGAGGTGGAGAGGAACTTGCAAGCCCTCTTGAATAGCACAGTCCTGGAAAGAATTGCTTCAGTCTAAGCCCATTGAAATCCATGGTTTTAGATGGGAGTAACGATACACAGGATTATACAGTCAATGTACCGTCTGTGACTCGAGAATTTTTCAGTGCCGAAATTGTATTGATTGCAATAGTAATCCTCTTCTATTCCTCGTCTCTCAATACATATTGGATATGGTTTACCATTGTTGTGCATTATAAAATTATTTCTGTGTTACATTTTCAAAGTTTAAATGGCATGTCAGAATTTCCAAATTTCACCATTCAGAATTTGTTGAAGAAATTTGACATCAGAATTTGATGCTCAGATTTCATATTTGGCTGAATTCTTTTATCTATGGAAGGAGATATGAATGAAAAGGGAAAATCACAAAATAAGTCAATTGTCAGATATCAAAAATAGATTGCAATTTTTAAAAAATTACTGGTTGTCACATTAGGATGTTGAATACCAATCACTGGGCAAATTTTATTTACATGCTTGGAGGATATTTATTTTTATTTTATTTTATTATTTTATTAATTAATTTTTTATCCCACCCTCCCCAACATGGCAGGCAGGATATGAGCCTGTCCAGGTGTTAAGATCATCTTCAGGTGCCCTGCTGTGAGCCCGCCCACCTTCTGAAGTCCAGTGGGATGGCTCTAACAGAACAAGTCTTCTGTGTTGCAGTTCTCTGTTACTGATGGAACTGGTGGATTCTCTGGGCTAAACCTTTGTTGTTATTGTTCACCCAGGCTTCTAGAGTTTTGACTGAGCTTTTGTATTTCAATTGTATTTTCATTGCTACCTGTCTTTCACCATTTTCTGGTTTTATGCTTAGAGACAGACTGCTATTCCTACTTTTAGTTTTATGAATTTATAGCTTTATGATAAGGGGTTTTTCAAAGGCCTTGCTGCTTTTGTGACTGGTTGATGTCTTTGCGCTATGATTTTAGACCTTTATCATAAGGCAGTTGTCTGATGTCCTGTCCTTATTCTTCTCTTAACTTCCATGGCTTACTATTATTTTTAAAACATTGTTTTTATTAATGTAGTTGAAGCTTTTAAAAATTGTATGCAGGCGTTGATGAGAACAAAGGTCTTGGGCGGATGTCAAAGAATTCAGGATGGTGTGCAGTGAAGATGAGCCAAGCTGTGACTGTGGTTCTTAGAAATGCTATTTTCACCTGCCAAGCATGTTTATCACAAGCTTTGCAGAATAGTTCCTATCATCATGACTTTATAGAATTCTATGGAGAGTCTAGCCCTATCTTGTCAGATCTTGAAAGCTAAGCAGGGTTGGCCTTGGTCAGTATGTGGATGGGAGACCACCAAGGAATACCAGGGTTGGACATGGAGGCAAGCAATGGCAAACCACCTCTGAACGCCTCTTGCCTTGAAAGCCCCACCAGGGCTCAAGGTAAGCGCGCCCTGCTGCTCGCTGGCTGGCTGGCGCACGTGAGCCCCAGCCCGGCTCCTCGCCCACCTACCTTCTCCCAGCCTCCCTTCCTAAAATTCTGCTGGTGCCTGAGCGCAGGGGTGCTCCCCGCCAGCCAGCCCTCCGTGCCCCAGGACCGGGCTGGGGCTCGCATGCGCCAGCCAGCAGCAGGGCACGCTTACCTTGAGTCCCGCCTGGTGACGTCTGCAGCCACTTCGAGGCGGAGGAGTGGCTGGCTGGCTGATGGGAAGCTCAGGCCCCGACAGAGTTTTAGAAAATGCGGCAGCGCCACTGACGCCGCGGCCTCAACTTTGTGCACGGGGGGAGGGGGAGGGGAAGGGAGGCTGGGAGGAGGTAGGTGGGCGAGGAGCCTTTACCGCCTCTTCCCAGCACTCCTTACTTGCCACTGGAGCAGCTGCTGCTGCCCACCAAGCACCCGGCCCCCCTGGCCCCTCGGGCCGGCCCTGTGGATAATAGTGCACTTTCTGAGGTAGTTTTTTACTGCGCATCTTCGGAAGGACACCACGGGTTGGCCACGGGTGCACTACGCTTCCCAGATGTTGTGCCTGACATTTGTGTCTTTAGCACGGCAACTTATCCATGTGAATGGGGCCATTAATTACTTAAAATAACAATCATTTAAAACATAAATACATAAAATGCTGGAACATACTCAAACAACAAGCGGAGCAGTTCTTATAACACAGTTTAGGTGCCTCTTGGATGTCAATATTTTTATACCAGCACAATTCTCCTTTATTATGCGGCGAGCACAGGCAAGGAACGTCAGTGGTAGGATCCAGGTTACAGGCCGGAAAGCCAGGACCCAGGGGCATTCCCCTGAAGAGATATATTTCTTTACTCCCTCTTGTAACACTAGAATTCAGGGTCACCCAATGAAATGCTCCAGGGTGATGCAGTTGGTTAGACTAGTGGACTGGGAGCTGGGAGATCCATGTGAAACTACCCACTCTACCATGAAGCTCACTGGCCGACTTTGGGGCATTCCCTCTCTTTTAGCCTAGCCTACTTCCCTGGGTTATTGTGAGCATAAAATGGGAAAAGAAGAATCCTGTCTGCTGCCCCAAGCTCCCTGGAAGAACGGCACGACAAAAATGAACCAGAAAGAGAAATGGATGGGCAATAGATTCAGAATAAACAGAAAGAGTGGTATTTCACACAACACATAACTAATTTATGGAATTCCTTGCTACAAGATTCAATGGTGACCACTAGTTTAGTACACCTCAAAAAGCAAGTTCAAAGAGTATAACTTTATCAATGACTGGGGATGCTTAGACACCTACTAGCTTGGCTCACATTCTCTTTTCTGGCCAAGAATGGCCATCAATCATTCGGCTGTTTGGGAGCAGTCTGAACCCTTTTTTATCAGGGTTTTGGGGTTTTTTTGCCATTGACAGCTGAGTTACGGCAGCCCCACGGGGTTTTCAAGGCAAGAGGCATTTGGAGGCAGTTTGCCATTGTCTGGTATAGTAAAATATCAATAAATAAGGCATTATACTAAAGTTCAAAATCTATACCCTAAACTTAGACTATTCCATGCATATAAGAGGACAGCTTGTTGCCAACCCGGGGTGTGGTCACAGTATGGGGCAAGAAATGCTACAATTTCTGAGAGTGAACATATTTAAATAAAGTCTGATCTTTAGTGCTTGAACCATTACTAATTTTCTGTAACCTGAAATGATTATTTTTTTTTACAAAAACATTATTAACTCATCTTCTGCAAACTCACACACAATGTTTTTGTGGGGGGGAAATGGCAAAATATTATTTTCCCCCTCATTCATTTTTTACATCCTTGAGGCCTATAACTGAAGCATGTCTAATGGCTGGAGTCTGAGGAGAGGAGGTGTTGAATTTCATGGAACATAAATATTTGCTTTTATGCTTCCCTGGAAAAAATGCACCAAACTGTTTTCATTGTAAAACATTTAAGCAAGACATGGAAATAGAGGAGGGATGCGCAGGAGCAATAAAGTCCTCTTGAAGAATTTGGCTGCACTCTTTAGTTTTCTGTTTGGTAAAGAACTAACTTGCTGTTTTTGACACAGTTGCAAAGTCTGGAATATACTGCATTTACAAAATAAATACAATGGAAAATAAATGACCGCTAGAAGTGTCCTACCATCTAAAATCTACCCAACTTTTATGAAGGTGCTCCCTTGGGCTTTTGCTCCTGTAGTTTCCCAGAGATCAGTGGCTCTTTGTTTAATTAATGATTCTTAAAAGACGGCAAATGTTATGCAACATATAGACACAAAAAAGGCTTAAGAAGTGCTAGTTTAACAGAAATTTGGAATATATACCACAATATTTGTTCATATTAGATACCAAGAAGCAATATTTATTTTGGAACACAAGAAGTTCTTTTTGCTGAAGGAAAGTTTGTGCTTTTCAACCACAGTCCACAGTGTGGGGGAGAAGAGAACATTCAAAACAGAATTTGTGAGCTTTGGTTTTAAAAATTACCAAGGAGATTTAGAACAGAATAATATACACGTCTGGAGGGAGGACATGACAATTAAAATGGTCCAAAATTGATATAGATCTGTAGTGTAGAGGTAATTCAGCAATGCAGCCAGAAAACCAAACCATAGGTCATGCCACAGGGGAATGTGATACATATAGAATATTCTCCATCATTATCTGCAGTTTTGTAGAAACCTGAGCCTGGGTTTAAAGAATGACACAACTAATTCTACATTTGCAGTTTATTTACTTACTTCATTTATACCCTGACTTTCTCCACAATGGGGACCCAAAGTGACTTACATCCTTCTCATCTCCTCCAGAATATCATTGCAGCTTCCAGGTCAATAAGTTTGAAAAAGCAATGGGTAGCAAATCTGATTTTTGTTTTTCCTTTGCTTTTCCAAAGAACAACTCTCTGTTTTTGATTGCTAGGTGGCACAAACACCATGCAAGAATTTTTGTAGTTAAGTGCTCCATCCCCCCTCCCCCATGCAAGGTAGCAGAAGATACAGCCAGGGTTGTCAAAGGCCATCATGGGCCCATGGACAAAGATTCTACCTGGGCCTCCCAGGTGGACCTCATCCAAATCAAATAGAACATAAAAAATCACTTAGCTTGCTACCACACATTTATATCTGTCCATTTGTGGCTGGCATAACTCATCAGAAAATAAAGTTAGGGATCTCAAAACTGACCACCAGTTCCAGGACCAAAAATGGGAGTTCTGGGACCAAAAATGGAAGGAGTAGGAACTCCCTGACCCAAATTCTCTCCAGACTCTCCTGCCCCGTGCTATTTACAATGGAAGCTAAGGGTCTCTCCCTGTTTGTGGCAGGCGCAACTCAACAGAAAATAATGGTATATGTTTGAAAACCAGCCACCAACTTCAGGATGATGATGGGAGTGGAAGTGCCAAAAATAAAGGGGATTAGAATATCCTGGACCAGGTTATCCTCTCAACATGGAACATGTACTAAGAGAGCTTTTAATTAACCTGTCATGTGTTTCTAATACTTAAACTCTCAATCTGCCATGGAAGGTTGCTATGTAACCGTGGACCAGTCACATGTATTCAGACAGACTTACCTCACAAGGTTGTTGTGGGGGTAGTTCTATCTGTTATTGGAAGGCCATCCATTCTCTGCCCCTGGTAATTTGGCCAAGGCTTTGGAGGCTGTGGTTGGATGCTTGCGGCAGAGTCGGTTGAAGCTAAATTCATCAAAGACGGAGGTCCTGTACCTAAGTTGGAAGGGAGGGGATATGGGAATCAGACTCCCCACACTGGAAGGGGCACCTTTGGTGCCAGCTCATTTAGTATTCAGATTACTATTAAATATTGAAAGTGCAGTGATCAGGGCAGGCCTGTTGAATCTCCAATGACTCCAAAATAAATCCACGTTTAAAGGTTAAAGCAAAATTTATTCCAAAGCGTTTGAAAGAAGCAGGAACAAGAGAATTGTTAGGAATGGGCTCATGCCCCAGAGGGTAACATAATAAAGGAACTTTGAACTAAGTTAGAACCAATAGATCCCTTTCCCGCCGGTGCGAATAAAGAAGACACTGACAGGTAATTACATGGGAATGTAACGGTTTGCCGTTCTCAAAACAGACCCTTAGTTCACAGGCGAAAGACACTACGAACGAGCAAGCAGATAACAGAGTTTCACTTTCCCCACACCAGCTGGATAACCTTGAGCTGTTCCAGGCACCTACAATACAAGAATGTGAAATATACAACAGAGAGGGGCACAGGGGAAGGGAATACACTCAGGGAACCAGAACCCTTAATGGCAGCTCGCTGACAAGGCCTCAGGTATCTATATCCCAGGTATCTGAGAGCCAGTTTGGTGTAGTGGTTTGGAGTGTGGACTCTAATCTGGGAGAACAGGTTTTGATTCCCCACTCCTCCACATGCAGCTGCTGGTGTGACCTTGGGTCAGTCCCAAGTTCTCTCAAAGCTGCTCTCTCAAGAGCAGTTTCTGTCAAGAGCTCTCTCAGCCCTGCCTACCTCATAGGGTGCCTGTTGTGGGGAGGGGGAGGGAAAGGAGATTGTAAACCCCTCTGAGACTCTTTTGGGTAGTGAAGGGTGGGGTATAAATCCAATCTCTTCTCTTCTTCTATATAAGCCTGCAAAGTTGTGTAAAAGAGGGAGAGCAGCTTTTCTCCCCCTTTTCAGACAAGCTCTTCCTGCCAAACAGGCCCTCGTCATTTTTGCACAGCTCATACCACTCAGTATTATTCTCTATAGCCGTGTTTCTAATTGTGTATTTGCATACACAAATATATGTCTACCAGTATAGGATGCATGTCTTACATCTGATGAAGTGGGGCTCTAGTTCATATATTCTTCCTGTCACCATAAATATTTAGTGGCAATTCGGCAAGAAATCTATTTCAGTTTACCCTTGTACCTGGACCTTTATTTTATTTATTCATTTAGATATTTAGGCCGCCCTTCCCTGCAAGCAGGGCTCAGAGTGGCTAACAATCGAGAAGGTATACCATAAATAATTAAAAGTTAAAACCCAACAATAAATGCACAGTACATACTACACCAATAATATGATTAAATCATTCCAAGATGGTGGTTGAATCATTCCAAGACTTAAGAATTTCGGTTTTCATATTTTGTGCTTTACCAGCACAAATGCACGGGGAAATTGATTATGTGATGAGAAGTATTGGAGTCATTGGGGCTGATTTAGCAGACATATTATATCATTTGTCATAGAATATGAAGCCTAATGCCTACAGTTGTAAAGTAGCCTTGACAGAGAGATTTCCAGAACAACAATAACAACAACAACCCACTGTCTGAACAGTGTTTAAAGTGTACATAATCAGACAGAGAGGAAAGGGAAAGAAAGAGTTCTAAGTCCTGTTCCACGTCTATAACCACTACGGCAGATTAACATTTTATTACCATACATGTAAGGGGTGGGTGGGAGAGCCTCCTTTGACTACTTTGAGAGATCATTCTATCAAATTCATAATATTAATTAAATTCTGTGTTCTGCTAGTGGTGTTAAGTACATTCCAAATTGCCATCCAGGATAGGAATGAACAGGAGTCTGAAAAGTAAGGGGGGGAAGGGGAAGAAATGAAGGCAGACGATTAATAGAAGAGAGCGAATGGAGAGAAGTGTGGAAAGAGGAAGAGAGATAAAGACAAGAAGGAAGAGTCATTTCATTTTGGTGCAACATACTAAGAGGGCTGCCCCCCTTTGCAAGCGCATGCTATGAAGACAAAACTATGGAGCTGGAGGAAAACCACAGGCTGCTGGAGGTAATGAAGGTGAAGATTCACTTGATTGGAACTTCATGGTGGTTAGCCTATAGGCTGAGGAGAAATAAAGAAAATAAGCAGATAAAAACACTAAAGAATGACCAAGGAGAAAATTGTTTCTCCTCAGGAGAGATTCAAAAAATAATAGAGAACTTCTATAAAAAACTATACGAACAGAAGGAACAAAGCACACAAGCCTTTCTGGATAAATACAACAAGAAAAAATTTACAGAAGAACCAAAGAAAGTGTTAAATGAGCCAATCTCAATGTGTGAGATAACGGAAGTTATTAAGAGATTAAAGAAATCAAATTGACATCCCTCTGAAATTAACTATCCAAATCTGTACTTTGATTTTTTTAATTTTTTTTCCCCTTTCAAGTCTAAGATGACTTATTGCAACCCTGTAAGGTTTTGAAGGCAGGAGGCATTCAGTGGTGGTTTGCCATTGCCTGCCTCTGCATAGCAACCCTGGACTTCCTTGGTGGTTTCCCAGCCAAATACTAGCCAGGGCCAACCCTGCTTAGCTTCCGAGGTCTGTGACAACATTGGACTAGCCTGGGCTATCCAAGTCAGGGAAACTGTTAAGTAGGCAACTCAGCAACAAAGTAAGTAACAAGTGATTCAGCTTTATTGAGAACGAGAACTTCCAAAAGATCACACAGCATCAGATGACACAACAACTCTACACACAGAACAACAGTGGAGCATAGCTCCTTTTAAACTCTCCCAGGCTGGGGTAGCCACTGTTGTGTCCACTGACCACCACCGGAGGTCAGCACACACGCCTGAGCTCAGTCCAGGACAACAACGGGACTAGGGGACTAGTCTCGCCACTGGGGGAAACCAATGGGACCAAGGCGGTATAGTATAACCCGCCAATGGGACCCAGGGGTGGTCTCCTGGGATTGTATATAGTTGGCCGGCCGGCCATTTTCTTCCTCTTTGTTGTGTATCAAATAAAGCGTGCTATGCACTACATGGGCGTATGTCGTTCGTACACGCGGTTTCCCACTACACAATAGTGGCGACGAGGATGGGATGTCGGCCGCCCTGAACGACCCGGAGGACCGAGCTGAGCACCCCAGCCGCAGTCGTCTCAGAGTGCCGATCATACGGCGCCTCGCTCCGGCGCCCGCATGCTCAGCTCCCCTCACCTGCGGCGCTCGCCAGGCCTGACCCCGGGAGCACCCTGCAGCCGCACACGCCTTGGCACCGGGAATTCCAGGGCGCGCGCGCCTCGCTCCTTCACCCTCCACCCTCGCTCCGACGGCCGCCGCCGGAAGCTCCGCGGCCCCGCTGTCTCCTCCAAGCGCGCGCCTTGAAGCCCCGACGCCGGAGACACGCCGCCCCACTCTGACTGCCGCCGCCTGCGTAGCGCTGCCGCCCGGAAGCCCCGCGGCCCCACGGTCTTTTTTTCTTCTTTCGGCCGGCTGCCCCGGGTGAGCTCCGCTGCTGCACCCCCCTCCTTCACCGGTCCTCCTCCTTCGCCGCGGCCTCACCCGGCTCCAATCTCCAATCTCCAGCCTCACGCGGCTCGTCAGCCGGCAGCCCTTGACGAGCACACGCTCCGCCCGCCGTGTGCCCGCCGCGCTCGCCAGCCCCAGCGCCGGGAGTCCTGCCGCTCGTGCGCACACCGGCCCCGACGCCGCCGCAGACCTCCCGCCTTGGTCCCTCACTTGGCTCGTCGGCCGGCGCCTCGCTGCGCGCGACATCTTCTGGCTCCCCGGCCATCTTCAGGGACGCACGCCGCCGCCGCTGGTAAGCTCCGCGGCCCAGCCCTCTTCACCCGGCAAGCTGCCCCCTCTTCCGGCCCATCCACCGCCGCCGATAAGCCCCTGGGGGGCCTCGCGGACTCCTCCTCCTTCGCCCGGAGGGCTGCCCCTCTCCAGCTCGCGGCGAGCTCCGCTGCCCCGCTGCTGCGCCCCTCCTCGTCCGGCCCACGAGGGTAGCCGGAGCCAGCCGCCTCATTCCACCGTGCCCAGCCCCGCCACGCAAGCCGCGTCACTGCTTCGCCATGGCCTCCAACCGGGGAAACCTGGAGGCCTTTGACCCGGCCCACCCCGAACTCTGGGACTCGTGGACCGACCAGTTGACCTGTACAACGAGGTCACAGACGCCGGCAAGAGACGGGCGCTGCTCCTGAGCTCGTGCGGTGTGCTAACGGTCCGCCTCGCCAAAAGCCTCCTCGCGCCCTGGACCATCCTGGAATGCACCTACGAGGACATCATCGACGCCCTTTAACATCCAATCACATTGTTAAGACAACATCCAATCATTGGTCTTCCCTCCAGCACAGACTCTTAACTTTTTGGTGGTTACAGACATTGCTTCAGCCAATGGTGTTTTTTCAGATTAGAATCCGGCTAAGGTCTCAAGCTTAACATAGGTTCAGATGGCGTGAATACACAACAGAAACATTTTAGGGTACAAGTTGAGTCCACCATTTTGAGGGAGCAGAGTCCAACACTGCAGTCCCAAACTTAGTTACATCCTCCTAAGGCTACTGACTTCAGACAAGATAGAGGGATGTAACTCTATCTGGGATTGCATTACAGATATCCCATTCTGAAATTTTCTAGTAATTCAGGTATGGAATATGTCTGTCACAGACATCAGACTTCTAACTCAATCAAAAAGAACTGGAATCATAACATTTTCCCTCAAAACAATTAGTCTTCTTGGCTTGCTCTCATTTGACATGCTGATGTCCAGTGAGCTAAATTTTGTGCCCCAAGTCTCACTCTTAGATTTATAAATGGCCCATTTCCAATATTTTCTGAGGAGAAGATGGAGAGGAAAACAGTGCTGGAAGCCACTTTGGGTCCTCATTGAGGATTTAAATATCTAAATAAATCAAGACAGCTATCTTACAATGTCAATAGATCTGTGAGTATGTGAAGTGCTAGTGTCCATAATCACATATTCACCACCTATACAGATAAGATGGGTAAGATAGGAGGAGAGTGAAGATGCCTTGGGTAGAAAGTGACTCCGTTCAAACCGTTTACCCCTCTGTTCTGATTTCTGGATAACAAACGAGGCATTGGAATGAGTTGTGAAATCATGAAGAAAAAATGTCAGTGTGTCTCTTTGCGCCTCTCTGTGTTAGCAGTTTGTCGCAATAAAATTCGAGTGGTGTAGGCTTCTGCTTTTTGTTGGTTTGCTTCTGCTATTTATTTTCGTCCCCTTGGTGAGTCCAGTAGACTGTAGCGGCCATGAAGTTAGAAGAATTCTCCACACTCATGTTCTTTGTAAATGGGCTGTTATGCCTTGCTATGAAAAATTATATTTGGACCAGAAGCTAGACAATCTTTTTTGATTATTTATCTAAAACTAAAAGCAGGAAATGATTCATTTGATTTCTGCCAATACTGGAGTGCTGCCACTTTTAGCTCAGGAAGGGCAGGCTTCCCTTGGCAGGCTTGGCTTAGGTGATGATGAATGAAGTCCTATGTTTAGTACCAGCTAGAATGTTGGAGAGTAAAAACCAACAAACCCCCCCCCCCCCAAACACACACACACATGTTATAGGGGAAATGGCTGTAGCAAGATTTTAACTAGTGTCAGAATAAAACCCTTACTTTTACAGAGAGATACTTTTTTCAGAAAGTTATGAAACACACACATATTTTCTGGGGTTTTTTCATAATTAGGTCTAAGTCAGATCTGATCTCATTTTGTCAATTTTTGTTTTCTTCTACAGTTGAATGAAATTTGGGCATCTTTTGATGCAAAATCAAACAGCAAGTCCAGTGGCACCTTAAAGATTACCAAAGTTAATGACTTGTCTTGACAGCAGCACATGTGAAAGGGATCTGGGTGTTCTGGTTGATCACAAACTAAACATGAGCCTGCAGTGCGATGTGGCTGTGAAGAAAGCTAATGCAATCTTGGGATGCATTAACAGAAGCATTGTGTCCAGATCACAGGAGGTAGTAGTTCCGCTCTGTTCTGCTATGGTCAGGCCTCATCTGGAGTACTGTGTCCAGTTTTGGGTACCACATTTTAGGAAGGATGTTGACAAGTTCGAGCGTGTCCAGAAGAGGGCAACCAGGATGGTGAGAGGGTTCGAATCCAAGTCGTATGAGGAAAGGCCGAAAGAGTTGGGTATGTTTAGCCTGGGAAAGAGAAGGCTTAGAGGGGACAGGATTGCAGTCTTCAAGTATTTGAAGGGCTGTCGTGTAGAAGATGGAGTGGATCTATTCTCTCTAGCTCTGGATTGCAAGACTATATCTAATGGGTGGAAATTACGAGGGAGTCATTACTAGCTAAATATCAGGAAAAACTTCCTAACTGTGAGAGTGGTTGAGCAGTGGAACAGACTGCCTCGGGAGGTGGTGGATGCTCCTTCACGGGATGTTTTCAAGCGGAGGCTGGATGACCATCTTTCGGGTATGTTGTAGGTATGTAGGGCTCTCTTTCGGCTATGCTCCTGCAGAGTGCAGAGGGTTGGACTAGATGACCTAAAAGGTACCTTCCAACTCTAACATTCTATGATTCTATGAAAGTTCATTCATGCATGAGATTTCATTCCTCAAAGCTCACTTCATTAGATGCACAGGGTGTACACCCATGGGAGATTTTTTTAAAAAAAAACCTGAAGGGATATTTTTTTATTTTGCATTAAACTACAAACTACAAAGAAAATTAGGAAGGGGAGCTACAATTAGGGATAAAGGAAAGATAACCACACTAAACTAAAAACCCAAGAGGAGGAGATCTTATTTCTGTTAGTGTAAATATTAGTGCAACAAGTGTTAGTATCACAATATACTTGTAGAGTTCCTGCTCATCTTCCATGTGTCTATGTTATTATGTTAGTTGTTATGAGAGAATTTTCTGATCATCTTCGTGTTCTTTGCTTCAAAAGGCCAGTTTCCCAGTCCTTCTGCCTTTACTTTCTCTAAAATCATAGACAACTTTGGCAGGTCCAGCACCCGTTTCTGTAGCAGAGTCTTCTTCCATTCCAGAGGTAGCAGAGTCACTGGATTTCATTTCTTCCTCCTTAGACTCTTCCTCTGTTCCAAGCTGACGCCGCAAAAACTCTTTAGCCTTTGAAAATGGAGTCTATCTTCTGTCTTTTATCATTGATCTTACAGATGACACCTTCTGGGATTGCCCACCTGTACATTATTCCATTAGTTTGAAGAAAAGCAATAAAGTCTTTATAATTTTTCCTCTTTTGTCGAATTTCAAATGGAATGACTTTTAGCATCTTGATTTCCCATTTTCAGTGGAGTTGCTGATGTTGCTTTTAGAATAGCATCTCTGGTCTGTCTTCTTGAGAATTTGACCACAATTTCTCCAGGTAGGCTATTTTTTAAAATATAATTGGAGTATGCCCTATAGGCCACCTCCATGTCTTTTACTAGTTCATCCGCTGTAGAGCCTATGACTGGAGCGATGATCTCGCTAAGCAAACTCCTCAGGTCCTCTTTCACTTGCTTCAGGAACTCCCTGGAACCTGAGAATCCATATGTAGTTGCAGTACTTGGTTTTCTTGAAGATTTTGCTTTGTTTCCACCTCTCCCAGTCTTTTCTTCAACTTCTTACTTGTAGTGTCTATCTCTTGAATTTTCTCATTAGTCTGCTGCACTTTCTTTTCTGTTTCATTCAGCTGGAGCTGTAGAGATGCAAAGTTCTTATTCATCACAGTCAGTTGCTGGTTAATACCATCGAGTTGTTCCATCACCGGCTTGAGCATATCTGCTAGTAGTTTAATGACATCTGCACCCTCTTCCGGTTTGGTACTCTGACTGCCTGGCGGTTTCGTTTTTAACTTTGCACGCTGGACCACCATTTTTCCGATTTGTTTATACTTCCCACCACTTTCTCCTGACTTGGGAAACTCACTCACAATGTCAAAAATCAAGTAAGTCTCTCACAACACACACGCTACTTTCCTCCCCTCTTTCCCCCTCCGCGTCAATTATCGGTTATTCGCATAAGAGGCGTACCTCTTTGCATCCGCTTCTTCCCGCAACAGGGTGGGGGGAGGAATCTGCCTTTAAAAAAAAAAAAAAAAGTCCATTTTATTCAGAACTCACGTTCATTGTCGGTCAGATTCTCTGACCATGCTGCGTTTTAACGATCTTCCGCTCGATCTCCGGCGCTTGTCGCGGTCAAACCAGCTTGTGCCCAAAGGCCAGACAGTGACTGGACCATCAGGGCGGAGGGGAGCCTCAATTCTCTGGCATTACGCCATCGAAGAGGCTACCCCTCAAAAGCCCTCTGGCCTGGAGCCTATCGCAAAGGCTCCGCGGGGGTGTCACTTGAGGCGGCACCCCTCCAGGCCGCTGGTGTGTGATTCACCCTCCCGCTGCTCGGGGAGAGTGACCGCCATCGCTGCTTCGTAAACCGGAAGTCCCATGGGAGAGATACTTATTCTTGAAGTTACCAGCAACAGAAAGAGTAGGGATGGAGAGGCATTACAAAGAAAGGACAGTTAAAAACAATCACCAGCCAAAGAAAATTTATTTCTTATATTATAGATTTATTATTATTATTATAGATTTATTACATGTGATGGTTCTTCTGAAATGTTTTTCTTTTCAGTGCTGTCCTTCAGCAACCTTTTGATTTATATATTAAGATAATTCTGTTTGCTGTCAGATATCTTACCAGACTTTCTGGCCCACATATCTTTTGCTTAGTTTAATTTCCTATCATGCACCTTCTCAATGGCTTGGGGTGAGAGTGGGGAGAACAGTGGGAGCAAACTAAAACAATATATTCACCTTAAAAGTAATAACATCCAATTAAATGAGAATTACCTTGTACCTGCTAAATCCTAGCTATTGAATTCCAGGCCACAGAGAAACATTTTACAGCTCTTCTGAAAGGTTTAAAGGCTAGCCATTTCAGTTTACTCTCTGGTCGCTGTTTCCCCGATTTTCTGAGACTGCTTTTGTGCCAATTTTTCCTTTGTTTCACTTGCAAACTGAAGGTAATTTAAAAATGTACAGATTCCCACGGATTTCCTCCCACCCTTTTGCCACCCCTCTAAGGTCACTCCCCCGCCCACATTGAGGTAGCTTCACCCACTGTGCACCTTCTGCCAGCCTCCCCCCTTCATTAGTGTACAAGCTCCATTGATTACTTTCCCCCCTAGTTGTTTTAAATTTTTAATTTTTTTGACTATCGTTAGTCTCGGGTCACTGAATTAAAAAAACAGAACAGGGGGAGTCTAAAGGAATCTGTGTGATGTTTAGTTTTCTGCTGGTATTGACTTGAAAGGGAGATTGGAGAGGAGGCAAATGGCGGTGTCCCCAGTGCAAAAAAGAAAAAAGGCTTTCAGTGCTGCATGCAAACAAAATGGGGGAGGGAAATATCAGCATGGAATGAAATTGACATGCAACGTGAAGAGAGAAACTGGGATGGGAAGCCTAAAGCTTTGAAAACATTTTTCCATTTAATGAACAAAGGGTTTTTTTTGGGGGGGGGGGACTATTTTGACAGTCTCCAGAAGCCTTACATTAAAATGGTGGCTGATGGACCTTCTGAAAACTGCCAAACTTAAGAATTGGTTGGGATCGATCCATTTGGAGGAAAGAGAGCAATCAACACAGAAGAGGCTTTAAAAAACTGCCACGATCACGACCAGTGTGCAGGATCAAATTAGAGAATCATGAATTAAAGAATCACAATTAGAGAATTAGAGAATCACAAAGAGAAAACCAAGAAATTTTTCATGGAAGGGCAGAAAATTAGTGTTACTGTGCATAACTGAAAATACCATTTTTTTTTCAATTTAGTGGCACAAGACTAAAAAAGCTCTCCATACCTTCTTCCAGAGGGCTCCACTGCTATACAAATAGCAGCTTTGTGCAAAGCGTGGTGAAGTTACTCTTGACTTTGCAGAGGCGCTCACGCACGTGCACACACACACACACACACATTGCCAATGAGACAGCTTGCAATGCCAGTGTCAGTGAGTTCTACCATGCATTCTGTACACTCAACGTGTTTCCCCATATTATGAGATCGTGTGACTCTCCTGTTTTTCACAGTGGCCAATAACACAGCAGAGAATCCCTTAGTGCTTGGCAATATGGAAAACAGGACTTTGCCGCTTCTTGTCAGTTTTTTTTTAAAAAAGTCTTGTCAGTTACAACATCCGGTTTCCCTCCTTTGCCTGCATTCCTTTTTGTTCCCTTTCATTCAACAAACTAATGCTAAAATGCATGTGCAAAACCTGAATTGCAAGGATTTAAATGGATACTGCTGCACAGCTGTCATAGGCCAATTGCATAAATTGTTTTAAAAACTTTGGATGCCACCCCCAACATGTCAAAAGTGACATTCCCACCCCAAATTTAGAAAAAAGCCTTTTAAAATTGTAGCTGCGGAATAGATACACCAGAGGGAAAAGAATGGTGTGTTAGGTAGGCATGGAATCCAAAGTCAACCTTAAAAGCTTACTGCTCTGAAAATCTGCAGTAAGATCTTCATGTGTAATGTGCCAGAATTGCCTCAAGGACCAAATCTGTCCCAGAGTTGTTAGTTGGCTAGTTTAGGCTTAGGGAAAGTGAGTTTAAGAAGTGAGGGACCTGTGCCATTTTCAAAGCCAACCTCACTGAATATGTATTTAAATTGCTGTAGCAGAAATATAGCAAATTCAGTTATCTTCCTGCAAATCAACTCCTGCTGTCCTAATTTTCAGGATCAAAGGAACCAAATTGATTGTGTAGATTATGAAAACTGGATATGCAGAGAAATGATATCAGGAACTCAGACACACACTCCACTGATGTTTTATTATAACCAGATTTAAATGTGTTATAAAAACATTTTTTCTGAAGTCAATAGGAATCTTGTATGGTAGAGGCATCCCTGGTGGCTGTCCTTTCCCCAGTTTTGCAACACCTCCTTTTGTGGACTCCCCATAGGGTCACAACCTCCAGGTGGGGCCAGGAGTTCTCCAGACTAAAGAAATCAATTCCCCTGGAGGAAATGGAAGCTTTGGAGGGGTTGGCCCTATGGGATCACATCCCTGCTGAGCTTGCTGTAACCCCCCTGCAGCTGCATCCCCACCCCCCAAGAATTTCCCAACCTAGAAGTGGCAACCCTAAGAGGAGGTCAAAATATCTCTTTATTCTAATATTTACAGATTTAAATTTTTCTTATGTTGCAATTAAGGAGGGGAACTCTCTTGGGTACAATTTGAAGAACTAGCTATACCAGGGAAAACAAAGCTTATTCCCAGCATTTATCATATGTTGGTAGATTTCCTTTGTAATACAACTCCCAGAAATGTGACAGAACAATCTAGGTCATCAAGTGAATCCAGTCTTAAGGAAGAATAATTTGTTTCAAAGAGAATCAACTATTTCAGTGGATCTCTCCTTTAAAGAGAATGTAATTAAAATGGCAAGCCAATGGTACTTGCTACCAAATAGCTAAAATTTATAATACCACAATAAACTATTGATTTTGTGGCAAAGATAATGCTAATTCTTTTTCCTATGTGGCAGGGGTGCCCACGCGCTGTAAAATATTGGAAAAGAATAGTAGCAAGTATTTTAGCTGGTATAGGCTTTAAGATCGCTCAGACACCAGCATTGTTACTGTTAAATTATATTGTATGTATTCTTTCTCCTCTATATGTAGTAACAATTGGTCAAGTGTCTATGCTAGACATTGGAGGGAAACTTTCCTTCCAAGTAAAAAGGAGTAGTTAGAGAAATCAAATGAAATATTTTGTTTGACCAAATGGACAGCTTATATAAAAACAAAACCTCTAAAAATACTGATATCCAGAGACAAATGGTGAACGAGATGGGAAAGCAATTTTGGTTTACATGGATTACTTGGAGGTCGATAATTAATCTAATTATTTACATTCTGCTTATCACACTCAATTGAGAGTTAAAATATTGTATTTATAGCATGCTTATCTTTCTAAACTTTCTGCTGGATATGTATTGAATCATGTGTGTTAAAATTTAAAAAAAGAATAAATTTATGCCACTTTTTGCATTGGTTGTTTGTAAAGTGACATAAAATAATATGAAGGTGATATAGAAATGGCATAGAACATTGTACAAGAAACAAATGGACCAGAATATTCCACCAATAAATAACAAGCAAAATGAAAAGACTCACAACCACAAAACCCCAAAACAAAACAAAAAAGAAATAAAAACAAAAATAAATTAAAAAGGAGCATACATCACTAGTTTCTGGACTTCCTATTTCCATGTACAAATAGTGATTTCACAAAACAGATATGGCTATTTATTAGTCAGTATACCCCCCTTCTCTCTCACACACACACGTACACAGGTCATGCTGGGCACAGATAACTTCAGACTGAGATCCTAATTTGCTTCTTTACTTAATAACACTTATTTTGATTACCTTATTATAATTGTGACATCTACATTTTTCTCAAGTACGAGAAATACTTAGTGATTGGTAGACCCCACCACTAAGGTCATCCCAAAGAAAAAGAAATGCAAGAAAGCAAAGAGGCTGTCTGATGAAGCTTTACAAATAGCAGAGGAAAGAAGGAAAGCGAAAGGCAAAGGTGAAAAGGAAAGATTTACCCAACTGAATGCAGATAAGGAGGCTTTCCTGAATGAACAATGCAAAGTAATAGAGGAAACAATAGAATGGGAAGGACAAGTGTGGAGAAATCAAGGGAATGTTCTGTGCA
>NW_015164707.1:591527-595053 GCF_001447785.1 Gekko japonicus | reverse complement strand
AGTGAAGGGCGGGGTATAAATCTCTTCTTTTTCTTCTTCAAGTTCTTGCTCCGTTTTTTCGATTTTCTGTGCATTCACAGCCATTTGTGCTTGTTGTGTATCGAGCTTATTGTCAATTGCCGTAATTTTCTCCAGTAGAGGGCAAAGTGCTTCCAACAATAACCTTTGAAGTTCCGCAGTTGAGTCCCGTCTAGGCACAAAACTCGCAGGGCTGGAACTTCCGGGAAGAAGCTTTGCTTTCGCTTGTTTGTCTCTCTGGTCCTTCACAGGCGGCGCCATGCTTGAGAGTTGTTTACTTTTATTAAAAGTTCGTCAAAGTGTTTGGAAGTTCTTATATCATGTGGTAAGCTCTTTATTTTACTCCGTTCGCTTTTTATAGTGCCCCCCTTTTTCTGGCTTAAAATCGCTTGTAAACAGTTCTTAGTGGGGGGGAGTCCCCTCCCCCCTCGTTTTCTTTTGGGAGGGCCGTGTGGTTTTTGGTTGTTCTCGCTTGTACTTAAACTCACATTTTCAACGATTGTTCGCTTGTGTCTAAAATCGTTTGATCACCAAACACTTGCTCCGGTGTGCTGATCTTGTTCCCATACGGGACGCTCCACAGCAGGACCGTCGGGGCTTGGAGTAGCCCCCCCCCCTCGCCAGCTTGTCTCACCGGAGGGGGGCTCTCTAGCAGCCCATGGCTTGGAGCCCAACACACGGGTTCCCGGGGTGGTGTGGACGATTGCGCCCTTCCCAGCCGTGGGCGCTGGCAGGCTTCTCCCGGAGGTCTGGGAGAAAGCGACTGCCATGGCAATCGACGAAACCGGAAGTCCACACAGTCTTCAAGTATTTGAAGGGATGTCATGTAGAAGATGGAGCATATCTATTCTCTCTTGCTCTGGATTGCAAGACTAGATCTAATGGGTAGAAATTACAAGGGAGTCGTTACCGGCTAAAGAACAGGAGAGACTTCCTGACTGTAAGAGTGGTTGAGCCGTGGAACAGACTGCCTCGGGAGGTGGTGGATGCTCCTTCGCTGGACGTTTTCAAGCAGAGACTGGACGACCATCTTTCGGGTATGTTGTAGGGCTATCTTTCGGCTATGCTCTTGCAGAGTGCAGGGGGTTGGACTAGATGACCTGCAAGGTCCCATCCAACTCTAACATTCTATGAGTCTATCTTTCAATGAACTTTAGTGGCTTACTGATCAACATTTGTATAGATCGGATGCAAAACCAAGTCTGAAAATTGAAGCAAATTTTTAAAATCTCCCCCAAAGAACCTCAATTTAAAGAACAAGGCAGCGATTTTTGGGTATGTTTGTGTGTGTTATACTAGTTCCATACAATGTCACTCTTTCTGCATATCTCGGCTGCAAAGTGCACTCAAGAGTGAACAAGTTACATCAGAGAAGTAGTTGAGAGGATTCTTAATCATTTTCTCCCTCTTTTCCCTTGAACCCCCACAAATCTACCCCTCCCCCCAGGTTCTGGACACATTATGAGATGTAGCAGACAGCAAGGACCCCCCCCCCGGGCCCTTCACATGGTCCTACTCGGGAAGGTCACTCTGGGGACACTGACTCAGGAAGCACGGGGCTCACAGGATTGTGTGTGCTGGGGCTGATGTGGCTAGCTTGTTACGTCATGCTTTGGGCATTTTGCAACACATTATTTATTAGTGTATGATTTTACTTACTTGGCTACAGCAGTACCATTGCTGAGAAGCGGGATAAAAGCCTTCATTTAAAATGGCATGTGGGGAAAGTGCTCCTCTCTGCTGCCTCTCCATAGGAAGCAGCTACATCCAAGAGATGTTTTGAAGCAGAGAAGCAGGTCTGATGAACACTACATATGGCTGCATTACAACATGCAGCGTGGCCCTATTTAGGCCAAGTTTCTGTAGATTACACCATAAACACTGATGAGGAAAGCAACGGGATTCCAATGGGGTTAGACCTCTTGCCCTGAAGTAGGGAACCTTATGTGCCAAGGATTAACTAGGTTTTCTTTGAAATCCTGATGTACATCAAAACACGGCTTGCTGTGTGTGTGTGTGAGAGCGAATAAGAGCCAGCATGTGGTAGTGGTTAAGAGCGGCGGGTTCTAATCAGGAGAACCAGGTCTGGTTCCCCGCTCCTCCCCCACTTGAAGCCTGCTGCTGGGCGACCTTGGGCCCCTCAGAGTTCCCTCAGAGCTCCCTCAGAACTCCCACCTACCTCACAAGGGGCCTGTTGTGGGGAGGGGAAGGGAAGGGGATTGTCAGCAGCTTTGAGTCTCCTTAAGGTAGAGAAAAGCGGGATATAAACCCCCCCCCCCCCGCTCTTTTTGTACTCTTCTACTTCCAGGGAGAGAAGGGCTTCTGAGGCAGCTGGAACCATCCCTCCTCCCTTCACGCATCCCTGGTTGAATGCTAGATGGCAGAAACATCTCATTGATGTACATTGAAATCCCACCACTCCTGCCACCTCATTCCCCTCGGAGAAGCTCCCCCACCCTTGTTCTATTACTGCATATAAAGAACAGGGGACAGGAACAAGGCATAGGCAGGTCAACAACGATTCCATTGCCTTCATAAGGTGTTAGAACATAGTTTGGTTCCCGTTCCTCCTCTATCATAGAGAAAAGCAGGGTATAAAAACCAGCTCTTCTTCTTAATACCAGACAGCAAGATAAGAGGACAGAAGAGTGCAGATGCCTGTGCATGACACTCGAGGCTTGGGGAAACATTCAAAGATGCTTCACACTGTAGCTCTTATTTCTCCTCCACACTTTTTATGTGCAGCAGTTTGAGCAATCACAGCTCAGTAGTGGATCTCTTGACAACATCCTATTTTCCTTAGAGATAAACAGTTTTGAAGATTCACCAGTACCTCCAAACCTGGACTCTGTCCCAACGCCCGTCCACTTGGCAGAGACAGGCGCTGATCAGTAACAACAATGGTACAAATCTCTATGCATCTTCCTATTCCCAAGAGCCATGCAGAATTGAAGCACACTCCTCCAGCCTGCAGAAAACAATCGAAAGGAGACTGGATTGAGGGGTGAAAGAATGTGGCCAGAAATCTCACCTCATGTAATAGGTGGGAGGCCAGAGAATCTCTTAGGTTTTAGGAGGGGTATGTGGTATGGTACCCTGAGGACAACAGGATGCCAATTCTCCAGGTTAGAGATGCCCATTGTAAGAAGGGTTAGCAGCACTCACAGCATGCAACTGGCATGGGTAGTATAGCTAAGGTAAGCTGTAAAAACAGGTTGCTTACCAGTAACTGGTGATCTTCGAGTGGTCATCTGTGCATTCACACCAATGGGATCTAGTGCGCCTGCGCTGGATCTGCCGGTGCCTAGCAAGCTCTTTTAGAAGGATTTTCGTGCCTGGCCCAACTGAGCATGCTCAGGAGCCCCAGTGAGCATGCCCAGAAGGGCAGGCACGGACATCCCGCCAGTTCCTACCAACCGCCGCGCATCAATCTCCTAACAAAACAAGTAGAAGACAGCAGCGGGGCAGGAGGGCGGGTGGTGTGAGTGCACAGATGACCACTCGAAGA
>NW_015164707.1:582963-586114 GCF_001447785.1 Gekko japonicus | reverse complement strand
GTCTCCCCAAGGCAAAAGATACAGTACTTATGGCCAATGTTCACTCTAAGCTCTGGAATCTTGTGAGCAAAAATCCTACTTTCTGAGCTACTGGCACTGAAGTTGTGAGCAAATGATTTGACTACTGCATAAATCAGTTTGCCCTGGAGCCCTCCTTCCTGAGCTAAGACAAAAATGTGTGAGCCGGAGGCAAAAAAACTGTGAGCTAGCTCACACTCACTCAGCTTAGAGGGAACACTGCTTATGGCCATCTGGGGGAGCCAATTTACTTCCACAGGAACGACAACGGTTGAAAAATCCCCACTTTTTTGACTTTTTTGTCGTCTTCTTCTCCATAGACTGAGGAGAAGAAGACAGCGACAAGGGGGGGGGGCAGCGGCCCGAAGGCCTGAGGTAATTTTACCTCAGACGACGAAAAACAAAAAGACTCCTTTTTTTTTTTTGAAAACAGAAAAAGGAAATGAAACTGAAGAAAAACTAAGGCGAAAATGGAGAGCTAGTCACTAAAAGTGATCAAAAGGCAGCGATCCAGCCAGACCTCTCGAAGACAGGTCTGCTCAGCGCGGCGGAAAGGAAAGAACTGGCAGGATGTCCGTGCCTGCCCTTCTGGGCATGCTCACTGGGGCTCCTGAGCATGCTCAGTTGGGCCAGGCACGAAAATCCTTTTAAGAGAGCTTGCTAGGCACCGGCAGATCCAGCGCAGGCGCACTAGATCCCATTGGTGTGAAGCACAGAGACCACGAAGAAGATCAATAGTACAGAAGCAGTAACTCCAAGCAGTGAACAGCCTACTGCCGGTGCTATGTTGCCACGTGCACAACGCCTTGTGGATACCAATGCACCCATCTTAACAGCATAACATTCTAGACTACCTTCTGGAGTGCTAGCACATTCCTACATGCCATACTTATCAGAAGCTTTGCTAAAGGAGGTATTTGGATCTACAGAACTTCCCTTATCTACTAATTCACTTACATTGTCTGTATCACTCTAATAATATTTTGACATTAAGCCTCTGTTCATTTACTTAACCTATCAGCCATTTAGAATGTGCTCTGATACTGCAGCAGAGACTGATTGGAAGCAAATGTAAGGAGTGAAATCCTTCACTACTGCCTCCTCCGAACAGTTCTAAGAAAGTCTAGTCTGAGTGCACTTGACTTCCCATTCATTACCAGATTGGAAAAATTGTCGAATTAGTTACCCTACCTACTGCTGAACACATCCATTTGGTCATCTAGGTACTTCAGAGACAACATACTCCCTCCTTATAATTCTCTAGTCACCAGTTTCACTACCAACTTCATGATGAAATCAGAAGGTGCCTATAGCCCAACTTTTTTAAAAAAAATCACTCTATTGACCATTCTGAATACAAAGCAAGAAGGGATGCCACCATGGCAGGATCGCAAGTAGCTTGAGACCATGTTTCAACACTTACTGTTTTGTTAGTTAATATGGCCCCAAAGGTTCACCTGTGGCGTTGATGAGGGCTGAACTGGGTATGGTATCCCTGAAAGCCAGGGCAAATGTAAGAATCCTCTCGTATTGGAGGAAATGTTTAGAACAACCTCAGGATATTCTAGGTGTACAAAGTTTTGGATTGCTGTTGAAATCCTCGAAAAGATTAGTTGATCACTTGAATTCTATTTTACTGAAATACTCAATCCCCGATGACTTATTGATAAACGAAAACCAAAAGTCTAAATTGAAGGAATGGGTATTTAATAAGGATGGGCTTTTGAACCGACATGTGTTGGTAAGTTGTCGTACAGCCCCCTTGTATAAGATCTTTAAAAGAGATCATTGCAGGACTGTATATCTAGAGAAACTAACTACTCTGGAGCTGAGAAGGGCTTTTACTGCCCTAAGGTTCCACGTCATACCCTCAATGGTTTGTATTGGCCGCTTTCAGGGTGTCCCTGCCGCTTCCAGAATATGCCTCTGTGGTATGGGTGAAGTGGATGATGTCGAGCATTCCATTCTGAGATGTTCATGGCATGAACCACTTAGGCAAAGGTTTGTTTATCCTATTGTACCTCTGTATAATGGAATTTCAGAGCAGGATTTGACCGTTTTCTTGCTCTCTGATATTGATGCACATGTTACTAGCAGAATGGCTTTGTTTGCACTGGCGGCGAAAAAGATAAGACTGGGTCTAGGACTTACTGTAAGTTACTGATGTATACTGTTGGTTGTGCTTTGATTTATTTTGTGTTGTTATGGCCAATGGCTAAGACAATAAACTTGACTGAAGGAAGGTAGTTAAGATGGCACAGGAATCTGTTACAGGCCGGTCACTCTGCCCCCCCCCCCCCCCCCCCCCACCATCACAGCACACACTGAGCAGGTTGTTGCCACCCTCACATACCCTTTCTTGTACACTCAACAGCAGCCTTAAACATTCTTGCCCCGCTTTAAAAAGCTGCGCTGGCAGCCATAAATGCACTCCAGGCCCGTGGCTTCTGGGAAGTCAATGGCGGTGTGAACACAGATTCTTGTTTTTGTTTGAATAAGCTACGTGTGCTGCCACTAAGGTTTTCGCTGTCAGCATCGGAACCATGATGACCAGTCCAGACTAATTAGTGCCACTGGTTAAAACATTTTATGAAAGATCTGGGAGAAAGGTAGCATACCTTCACAAATCTGGATCACTTTTGTAAGAGGGTGACAGCCATTCCAGTCGCAAAATTACACATATCCTTAGTCATACACGAACCACGAATGATTTACACTTATCCACTCATTTTTATTCTATTGCCAACTCCCAATCTTTTTCTCTTGCTACAAAATTAATGTCATTCTCATTCCTCTAAAACCAGTTTGCTTTAATCACACAGGTATTCAAAACATTACCCTGGATCCTGCAAACTGCAATCCCTTATCTTTCCTTCTTAAAGCAGTTCCAATACTCTGGAAAGCCGATAACGGGGAGCAGGAAAACATGGACAAAATGTCCATGAAGTGCAAGAACTGCAGTGAGAAGAGGCAATTAGAAAAATGCCCCCCCACACACACTGTTGGGTGCAGTGATGCAAGATTTCCACGGATGCAAGCAAATTATTTTGGCCAGTCCCCCACCCCCGCCGCATGCACACACAGTGCAGCCCCTGTGCCTCATTTTCTGTGAGGCTCCCACAACAACCAGCTT
>NW_015164707.1:555299-582914 GCF_001447785.1 Gekko japonicus | reverse complement strand
TGTTCAAATGACCAAACAGTGGCCTCAAATTTGATTAATCTGCCTTCTTCCATAGCATGACCTAGTTAGTACCACCATATGAGGCTGCCTTATACGAGTCAGATCACTGGTCTACCAAGGACAGTATTATCTTGGCAACAGCTCTCCATGGTCTCCGGCAGACGTTTTTCATGTTATCTACAACTTGCTCCTTTTACCTGAAGAGATTGAAAGTGGGGCCTTCTGCATGCAAAGAAAATGCTGCATCACTGAGCCATGACCCCTCCCCTAAACTGTATGATGCAGGAAGAAAGTGTGGAGTCCAGTGGAGTAATGGTTAGTGCTGGACTGGAGATCCAGATTCAAATTCCCACTCTGACACAAAGCTTGTTGCTGGGTGACTTTGGGCCAGGAACTCTCTCAGCCTAGCCTTCCTCACAGGGCTGCTGTGAGGACAAAGTGGAGGAGAGGAGGCCCAGGCATGCCACCCTGAGGTCCTCACAGGAAGGTTGCAATAAGAAAGTGCTAGAAAGGAAGATGACATGACACTTTAAATCCAGTTAATATTTTAGCTACCTTAAATAGTTGAAGAAAAACAAGAGATGAAAAACAGAGTATTCCTTTTTATTGTTTTATTTACTTCTGTATACATAACCCTTTATCAACATGGATTTAACACTGCCCCTCCCCCCCCCCCCAGCTCCCCTCCCCAGGTATCCACCATCACTGTGTGGAAAACTCTATATGCAACAAGGCTTTTAAGCAATCAAAGACTTGTCAAATCCACCATCCCTTCGCTTTACACTAAAAAATAGGGGTGTGCCACAATGCAACACAGCTCTGTTGCCACCCAGTGGCTACTACTTCAGGTAGTTCTGCTATCAATCACAAATCCTGGCCCGTCCTCTGGTAGGATTCACAATGCAAGTGCAGTTTGCCCCCAGCTCTTCACCATCTCCTGGGAGAGCGTGCCACCAAGGGTTTCTAAAACCTCCCCTTTCTCTCTTCCCACAAACTCTTCAGTGTTGTGCCATTTTTCAGAGTCTGCAGTAATGAAGCATCTAAATCAGATGGGCCACTTTTCATGCACGAAGTACGCTATAGCTTTTGCAGAACTCCTGAGATTCCTGTTCTCACCAGTTCTGTTCTATTGCCATTCAGGTGAAATGCTGGAGAGAATCTGCACTCATCCAAGGAACAAGCTCGTCTCAGCTCCTTAAAAGGGGGATGCACACCATCCCTAACCAGGAACAGGATGGGGCTCAAATGCTGACCATTCAAAGAGTTTACAGATAAGACAAAGACTATGGAACTGCAGTTGCAGTCGGTGAGTGTCAGATTAGTTATTGTAAACTATCCTATACTGAAGGAGGAGATTATATAGCTTCAGCTCCCAGCACCATGCTTCCTTCCCAGAGGAAAAAAAGTTTAATAGAAGAAAACACAAATAATTTATTGCAACTACAATTCTTATTGAAGCAAAACTGCATGCGCGTGGTGGGAGACACATAGAGGAGAAACTGTAGGAAAGTTTTGTATCAGGAACCAATTGGTTCAGTTCACAAATCCAGAAAGGAAGTTGTAATGGTCTTATCTACACTGGAGTGCAAGGGGCTGTTCTTATTAAATACATGACAGTTACTTTCATATATATACTCATGGGAAAGCAATCAGCAGAATAGTCTAGAAAAGGCAGCTAAGAGACTGATGGGCAACTCAAGCAGGGGGAGAAAGTACTTCAAATGGATTTCCTACTAACCATCTATAGCATCTCTTTCCTGTAAAGTTACAAGCCTGTACAAGCTGAAAACAATCTACGTGATGATTTCTCTTGGTTACACGACACTGTATTTCACAGTGGGCAGTCTCCTCAGCAATCCACAGGACAAGCTGTCAACCTGACACCTTTCCAGTGTGAACTTCATGAGAGAATCCATGTCAGCATGCACAACAAGCATCTGCTAGGCTGCAGGCAGCACACAACAGAAGAGGCTGTTGAAGCCACTGGTCATGCTGCAGGACAGTGGGGCAAGATAAAACCCCTGGTAGGCTGCAGCACATGTGCAGGACTGACCCCGATTGCCTCATTTTAGTGCTTCACATAATACCCTGCTGATGCTTAGCTTCCAACTAGCTGTAAGAAACAGCACTGAGGCTCCTCTCCAGATAACAAGGACTACAAAAAAGTGTAGCTGGAAATGAGTATAGGTAATGCCAGCGAGTGCCACAACAGGATTTAGAACCAACCATGTGAGGTAGAGCGGTAGACTAAAAGCCTTTTGTCCCTTCAGTATCAAAGCATTGCTCGAACACAAGTGGCAACACAACTGTTTAATTATAATCATGCTCAAGAGAAATCCTCAGCTCAGTCCTTGGACTTGTGAACACACTCGGTTATTAAAAAAACCTCTTGAATTGCAAAAATATGCCATTACAAGCTCATAGATAACAGTCAAGAGCTCCCACAAATTCTATCTTCTTGAATAAGAAATATTTAAATGTCACAGTTGCCTTTCTAATTTCCGCACAAAATACTGAACTCATTTCATTCTCCATTGATGCTCACACCACTAAGTTTCACAGAAACAAAAAGATGTGCATCTAAGTGAGAAGACTGGACGTATGGCTGAGGAAAGATGGAGATTCCACCACCCAGTATCAGTTTTGCCTCAAAATGGATTTGAAAAGCCTGGGTCAAAATGTCTAAGAGGCAGACTGTGTTAGAAGGCCAGCCACAAAGCTGATTAGCAATTAGTACAACCTCAAGACAAGACTTGCTGCTCTTCCTGGCATTTGCCCATCCAAGCTACAGGGAAAGACAAAGCAAGCAAGGCGACACAGTGAAAAAGGGGGACTCATGACCGCAGAGCTAGGAAGTAGCCATTGCTCCTCCTCAACCAGACCCCTCCCTCTCCAAACAGACAATGTGGACGCTAACAGGCTCCTTACTGTTGACCAGAATGGGCAATGAGACCTACTCTGTGAAACTAGCACTTTTCCCCCTTAGGAAAAAGGGACAATTCCTAAACATGGTTTGCTGCTCCTGCTGTACACCACTTAAAAGGGATTTCAGTTTTGGAAGGAAAAATGCTTCCCTAAACAGCAACTAAAACAGCCCTTAAGCCTCCCCCCAAAAAAACGCCCCCCCCAAACCCAATAAATAAGGAATTTTGTTATCTCCACTTAAAAAAAAAGAAGACACGTTCAAAGTGCAAATTTACTTTTACCAGCCTAGCGCCCATTCTCATTGCCTCTCCCACAAACGTTTGCAGCCAAAGCAGCTGTACAAAAAGGAATGCACCCCTCATCGAGAGAGCATGCAGCATCAGAGTGCTGGTATCACCACTCTTTCCTCACAGAAGCAGAAGGGAAGGATGAGAGAAAGAGGCATAGAGGCTGTTTTACAGCTCATCCTAAAGTGCCAAACTATACCCCTAAACCCTAGAAGGAAAAGTGACAGCCTGCAAGGGTCAAAGTGTAACAATGCATAGAACAGGATGAGTGACTGGAGACGCAAAAGAGGATCCCAAGATTGAGTTACTGACCCAGAGCACAAACACCTCCAGACTTGCCATGTGGCCAAGAAGCAGGAAATTTGCTTACTTTGGGCGGGCAGGGAGAGGGACAGGCTCTGGCTGCTTCTCTTCCCGGCATTGCAAGCATTCCTTTGCTTTGTCAGAGGCTGTCTGTGTAAAGGCAACATTCCGCTCCGAGGGACTCTGAAGGAATGTGCTGTGATCCACTCAGGAAGGGGGTGGGTGAGAGGGGAGCAGGCCCTTTAGTTATCTGACTAGTAATTTTAATTTGTTTAGCTTCTCTATGTTGAATAATTTTTCCTTTTATTATTTTAAATACAAGTTCGAGTTGTCCCAACTCCTATGTGCTCTTTTCCCACTAAGGTCCTGTAGAATCAGAATCTTCAATTAGAACTTCAGTGGTGGCTCCAAGGATCTCTGTGTTCATGACCAGCCCTTCCGCACTCTCACTGCTACCACTGCCCACAAAGATTTTTCCATCTGCCATCGGACTGACACGGTCACCCCCACTGCAGTATGCCTTTGGCATCCCATCAGGATTCAGCAGCAGACACTCTCCAGAAGCGGTGTTCCCAAGGGGGTCTGGAAGAAGGGGAAGGCCCTGGCCATCTGTGGGCGAGGCAATGGGCTCTGCATTGGTGCCCAGGATGTCAGTGCTGGTGATAAGGGCACCCGCATTGGCCGCCAGCGCTTCAGCAATAAGCACCTCTGGGTGGCTCTTGGCCTTATGTGCTACAACGCTGTCCTTTTTCTCGAACTTCTTTCCACAGATATTGCATGAGAACTGGTAAAAGGTATCTGCATCATGCTTTTTCATGTGCCAGTTCAATGATGCCTTCTGCCGGCAGGTGAATCCACATATCTCACATCTAGAGAAAATGGGGGAAGGGGCAGGAAAGGTAGGTTATAGTTATCAAGGTAAAATCTGCTATTTACATAATGAATACAACTAGAATACGACAAGGCAGCATAAGAGAATAAGCACCCGTTACAAAGACACTGTTGGAACAATCCCACACGAAAACTGCAAGCAAGGCAAAATGACACTACTCACTGCAATGGCTTCTCGCCTGTGTGGATCATTCGGTGAACCGCTAGATTGTGAGAACTCTTGAAAGCACGAGCACAATATTCACAGATATAATCCCTTTGATCTGTAAAATAGCACATATTACCTCAGATTTGAGATTTGCTTCTCAAATAGACCCAACATTTCTCCTTTTGGAAATGGCCTTGTGCTCTATTCACAATACTATTAAAGTTTTCAAATATTATCCCTTTAAGAGTTTTTTTCAAAAGTGATAGGGAACTTGTTGGTAAGGGCAAGACAGTTGGAGGGGGTAGAAGAGGTCTGATCAGGCTGCAAGGGACAGAGACATTCTACCCCTTGGCTTAGACAGAACAGAGTTCTTCAATTCAGAAGTCTTAAGAAAACAGTGATGACCAGCCACACTAGTTCAGATTAAATTATAGATTTGTGTCTACTATCCAGTTTTCTTATTCACATCATTTGCAAGATCCAAGTGTTTCATGGCTCTCATTACAGTATAAAGGTTGGATGCTGTCCTTTGACTTCTTATTCTTTCAGATATAAGAGGCTAAGGGAAAACAGCATGTTTTTCCCACCTCCTAAACTCAACTGCTTCCCTCAATATTTCATATATATATAAATAATCTCTAATGCATTTTTTGCTCTCAGTGCAATTCTAGTACAAATAGAAAAGGGAAATTTTAAACCAGTGAATGCCTGACATTTAGAAAACATCAGAATTCACGTGATCATTGACAATCTCAAGACAAATTCCGTGAATGTGCAAAAGTGTACATATAAATACCAGTGAACATAAACAGTGGTCTAAATGTGATTATCGGTACTCACTGACGTATGCTTAAAACCTATTCTGATGTTCAGGAATCTGTCTGGGAAGGTCAATATTTTGCATGTGAACACTTATGCAGATAGTGCTGATCTAGAGAGACTTTTGATAGAGGAAAATCAGCAGATCTCCAGACAAATAGCAAAATTCTGCTGGCAACGGGTAAAATTTCACAATAAGAAGTAGATCAAGTAGAATCCTCGTTTGCCTTTGTATGAATCATAAGTAGTTTAGTTTTAAACATCTTATAATTATTTTGATATAATGGACTGTTAAACTTTTCTCCTTTTAACATTTTAATAATTTTAAGGTTATATGGTTTTTTTATTGCTGAAAGCTAATTTGCTTGTATTTAACGAACATGTAATGTAATATTTTGATAAACGGTCTTTGACTGCAAATAAACATAATTAATTCATGTGAACACTGATATTTACCAAATTTTAACCATTCACTGTGTTAAAGTAGCTAAGTATACAATTCCAAATTCTGGTAATTAACACTGGTATATTTGGGCATGTGGGTCAGTAAAATTTTGTAGGCTGGTGAATTCTGCAGATTCATTTCCAAACTGGTTGTGAGCAGAACTCATCAATGCAGACTTGCCACAGCCCCACAGAAAGAAGCATGGACAAAGGAACAGACTAAATGCCCTTGGGCAGGACTGAAAACAGATTACATAATGAATCTGAAAGGCAAAGTAATAACCCATACACACAACTGATTATTCTACATGGAGAGTAATGTTCCCTCTAAGCTCCACAGTGTTGTGAGCAAAAAATTCTACCTTGTGAATGAAAAAAGCTAGTAGCATTAAAGTTGTGAGTGAGTCTACATTTGACTATTGCATAAAGTAGTTTTTTAGTTATTTCCATAACCTTGTAAAAATCTCAGAATGAATTATTTTACACTATATTTAACCTATATTTTAGGAATAGTTTTAAACATTATAAGAGAAAACAGAATCAAGTCAAATTTCATTACAGAAAATGTTGTCCTCTACTGGGGTAAGACCAGGCCTCCAGAGAACAGATCTGCCTCCCCTTTCCACTATTATTGATAGATCTGGCCTCCAGAGAACAGGTCTGCCCACCACTTACTACTACATTGGTCAACCCAGCCTCCAGAGAACAGGTCTACCCGCTCCTTTCCACTACATTGGTTGACCTGGCCTTGGACTGTCACCCTGCACTGAGCCTTAGAAGAAGATATACATGAGCACTTGGGGGGGGGGACTCTTGCAGTCTACTTTGGGTTGTTTTTTTTAGTGTAATATGACAAATTACAGGTCAAGTATAACAGAAGTGGAACAATCACTGTCAGAACCCTGCCTAACCTAACAAACAGGAAGTTGCTTAATTGTTATCAACCTGCCCAAACTACTCATTTATTCAAATATTTATATCTCAGTTTTCCCTGTGACTCAAGGCAGCTTACAAATCATACTGAAAAGCAAAACTGTTTTTTGACGTAAAGGCACCAAATTTTCAGCATAGCTGCTGGTGCCTCTCCTCAACCCCTCCCCCCTCAAAGTTTCAAAGAGATTGGACTAGGGGGTCCAATTCTATGGGCCCCAGAAGAAGGTGCCCCCATCCTCCATTGTTTCCTATGGAGGGAAAAATGCCTCAGCGTGATCAGAAGCTTACAATTCCTGAGCTGGAAGATAAAATTTTGTGCGCCAGTGCTCCCTAGTGCAGCTTAGAGGGAACTCTGATGGAGAGCATGGATTTGCAACAAGAAAATATTGGAATGGGTTTTTTTTGTTTTTTTTAAAGCTGCAGGCATTGACCTTTGAAGCCTTTACCCTATTTCAAAATGTACTCTGATTTGTCATCAGTACACATATACTCTACATTACTCTACACTACCTGCTTTTAACAGGACACACGAAAACCACGTAATATATAATTACTCACAAAAGCCTTAATCCTGGCATATTGTCATTGTAAACTGAAAAGAAACCTGAACAGGTATCTGAAAGTGGAACAAGAGAATGACCCTCAGAAGACACAACTTTACAGAGGGACTTTAAGTTGGTGTCTGAGATTTTCTTTTCTCATGCTGATAACAAAGTTTTACATACTTGCATTGTGTGCTCTCTGTGCTTGGATTAAACCTTTTCATGCTCAAGAAGAAAACTACCACTTCTCTATTCTTTGCAAAGCTGCACATGAGAATTGTGGCCACATTACCTGTGTGGTGTTTGGCATGCCGCAAAAGTTGCTTCTGGAGTCGAAAGAGACGCCCACAGGAGGGATGGGGACAGACATATTTCTTTTTCAGCAAGTGCTGATACTTGATGTGATGCTGAGGTCAAGGGAAATTTTAAAGGTTTAATAGTAATAGGGGGAAAAAGTCAAACCAAGTGTTCTAGACGTTAGTAACTAGTCTTGATATTTCACTATTGGTGACTGAAGGTCATTAATTGCAGTCTTAAGTTTCAAAGAAACAGCATTCATTATGAAAGTACTGGACTGAAGAATGACAGAGACTGGGACTTGAAGTACTTCAATATTTATGCTGTTCCTCAGATTTCTGGCATTTGCAGTACTCATAAGTGGGCATCAAAAAGTTCTTGCTACTCACAAGCAGCAAGGTACTCTGGAGTTCTTCAAAAGAGCTAATTACATGTAAGAGTGCCCTGATACCAACCCGGAGACTCCACCTGGAGCAGAATGCCACAGCTCAGTTATTATCAGGGATGAGACAGGGTGTGCATATTACATGTATTATTGGCTGCCCAGCAGCTACTGGGTTCAATTCAAGGTAATGGTTATCTGGACCTTCCTATCTGCAGGACTGCTTCTGCTTCTATGTTCTGCCTTGACACCTCTGCTCATCTGTTCAGGGCCTTCTGAACATGACATCCTGCAAACAGGCAAAAACTGCTCACACATGAGCTTTCAGCTGTGGCCCCCAGCTTGTGAAATTGCGGCCAGAGGTGAAGAGGGCTTCCATGCTCCTGTCATTCCATAAGCAATGTAAAACTAAGTTGTTCAGGAGAGGTCTTCTATAAAGCCAACAGGCTATGCTATAACAGACGAGTTCAATAAAGTGCTTTATAAAGGGAAAGGGACTATGAATTATTCCTCTGGGTACAGACTGAACTATCAGTTTGCTGCACATATTACCCTGTTGATATTTCATTGTTTTCAATTGATGTAATTTTTCTTCTTCATTATATTCACACATTGTATCATGCCTAATATGCTATAGTGATTCAGATTTTGGTAATTCCCTAGTCCATTGCTCTTTAGACACCTCTTCATATTGACTATATATCAACCTACACTGTGCTTATTAGAAGCCTTTTTGTATGGACTGTCAGAAATTTACACTGTTTAATCTGTTTTTAGTCTCACAGAAAAGGGTTGACTATAAATACAGTTTTGTGGTAAGGTTAATTAGAGAAAGAGCAAGAGAAAAAAAGTACACGCATGTATTTGCAATCCCTTGGGGGTGGAGGAGAAAGGAGAGAGAACAAATTGGAGACAAGACTGAGATGCTGTTGGTTACTGAAAAAGCTGCCTGAGGAGTCACAGCCTGTGCTGGAGTAGGGGCCACACTCCACGAGGGAGGAGGTTTGTAGCTTAGCGATTCTGCAGGATCCTGTCCTACTCTGTGACACGTAGCACCTTTTATCCACTTTGACTGAAACTGGTCCAAAACACAGCAGCCAGGCTACTGTGAGGGGCAGGGATACAGGGATCCTATCAGCCCTGTGCTGAAAGATCTACACTGTTTGGATTTCACGTGGTGGTTCTTACCTTTAAAGCCCTAAATGACTTGTTAAGGGGTACCTTAACAAGCCAGTTTGGTGTAGTGGTTAAGTGCATGGACTCTAATCTGGGAGAACCAGGTTTGATTCCCCACTCCTCCACTCATGGCTGCTGGAGGACCTTGGGCAAGCCATAGGGGAATTTCACATTACCCAGTTTCATCCGGTTTCAAGCTGGTAATCATCCGTTTTGAAGTGAACCGGTACAGGGCTGCCATTTCACACATGGCTTGCCCCTACCGGAAATGAGCCGGATCAGAAGCGGTTTGGCATTTCAGACTGCACCGCTTTTTCCCTGCCATCTTTGGCCCGTGTGGGCGATCTGCAGCTTTTTTTTTTGAACGTTCACTTTATAGCGCTATAGCACTATAACTAAACACTCCAGGCATTCCAATGGGGTTGATATAATGCTATTGTTATAGCGCTATAACGCTATAAATCGAACATTTTTTTAAAAAAAAACAGTGCGGGCGAAAAACGGCGGGAAAAAAGCGTAACAGAATTGGGAGAGGGAACTGAAGACTACTTGGAAGCGGTTGACAGGTAAAACGCTTCAGTCCTAAACGGGACAGAAGCTTTTGTGTATGAAATGGCTAATACATTCCAGTAGGGAACCCATTCTCAAACGGGTTCTGTCTGAAATGAGATATCGCCTGTCTGAAATTCCTCATTGTTCTGTCAGAGGTGTTCTTGAAAAGAGCAGTTTCTGTCAGAGCTCTCTCAGTCCCACCTACCTCACAGGGTATCTGTTGTGAAGGGAAGGGAATAAACCTCTTCTTCTTATCTTCTTCTTCGCTCCTCCTTCTCCTTCCTAATTGACAACCGCTCCCCTAGTGCTACCCTCTGTCCCCAAAAAGGAGAAATAAATTGAGCCACTTGATGGCTACCCCACGAATTCCCATGTCGCTGGGGTGGTGGGTCAGAAGGTCATAGCTGACAGTGTTAAACGCTGCTGTGAGACTGAGCAGCAACAGCAGCACTGACCCGCCTTGATCCAGCTGTCTGCAGAGATCGTCCGTAAGGGCAACCAGCACCATCTCCATCATGAGGATGGTCTTCGAGCTGCTAAACGTTCTATGCTGTTATAATGCTCTAGCTGGGTTTTTAATAGTTTAATTTGTAACTACTGTTATGCTGTTTTATTATTTCATTGTGTGTTATTTTGTCAGCTGCCTCAAGAAGGTTCTCTGGAGAGGCAACACAAAGATTTTCCAAATAAAATAAAAGCCATTTGCAGCAAGGAAATGGTGGAAGGGCAATGATTTAAGTGTATGCATGAGCTCTGAATTCCCTCCTCTTAAAGACTTTGTTAGTTTGCTGGTCAACAGAAAACAGGCATCGGAGAACTGTAGTGTATGTTAGCATGTGATAAACCGATAGCTGGAAATGACTGTTTAAAAGGCATCTGGTAAAATAGCCCTAGCTGCTTTGGACAGAAAATCCTACCCACTCTACAAAACTTTTACTGCAGAAATAGTGCCATTGCACTGTCCATGAAAGAAAAGTCCAGTGCATTTTGTTAAAAGGAACAGCAAATGGAAGTGGAAACAAAAAAACCTATACAGTAAACAGTAGCAGTGTATTGCCCTCTAATGGTGACAAACTAGCAGTACAACATTATGCATGGGATAGAGCAGGTAGAGAAAGAGGTACTTTTCTCTCTTTCTCACAATACAAGAACTCATGGGCACTCCATGAAATTGCTGAGCGGTCGGGTTAGCACGGATAAAAGGAAGTACTTCTTCACCTAAAGAGTGATTAACACTTGGAATTCACTACCACAGGAAGTGGTGGCGGCTACAAGCATGGACGGCTTCAAAAGGGAATTAGATAAGCATATGGAGCAGAGGTCCATCAGTGGCTATTAGCCACAAGGTATAGATAGGGACTCTGGGGCAAGTGATGCTCTGTCATCTTGGTGCTTGGGGGGGGGGGTCAGTAGTGCGAGGGCTTCTAGTATCCTGACCCCACTGGTGGACCTCCTGATGGCACCTGGTATTTTTGGCCACTGTGTGATACAGAGTGTTGGACTGGATGGGCCTTTGGCTTGATCCAACATTGGC
This sequence comes from Gekko japonicus, assembly GCF_001447785.1. Lineage (NCBI taxonomy): Eukaryota > Metazoa > Chordata > Lepidosauria > Squamata > Gekkonidae > Gekko > Gekko japonicus. The sequence goes on along the minus strand of NW_015164707.1, from coordinate 571,681 downwards.
GTCTCTTATGTTCTTAACTGTTCTTACCTGTAGATACCGAGGGTGTGCAAGAACTGTACCACATCCTTCCATCTCACAGCGAACATACTGTATTGGGGGCTTCTTCCTAAGAAAATACAATCAAAGAGGAACAGGCGTAGGAAGCAACAGGTAACTGTTAATACTTTTAAGATTTTTTTTTAAAAAAACAACACAGTACAGTGTACTTTTCTAATAGAGACATTGGCAAGGACTAGTTTTGTTCCCTACAACCCTATCTCTTATGAAAGTAGAATTACACCCTTCTTAGGCTATTAGTTACTGACTTAGAAGGGTGTAAGTGCTTAGGATTGCACTTTTAATCCACTGATCTGTTATCTGGAGTTCCACTGAAAACATGCCATGATCTTTGTATTGCTTAGTTCAACACCAGAAGTGCTGCCCACCCCACCAATACCCACCAATACTTGTTAAAAGGAGCTTTCAAAGAATTTTATCCTTTGAATTGCCTACCAGCCTCAGAAGAGACTGTTTGGCACACTGAGTATCCAGAGAATCATATAGAACGTATTTCATTATCCCCTTAAAAGGGACTGTTTACAGTTGGGAATATGAAGGTTTGTTTAGCTTTCTATTCAGTGCTTTTAAGTTTTAAGACCAAGTTTCATAATGAATTCTTGGGGGTGGGAGGGAATCACTAAAATATTATGTTCAGCACCTTTGCCAAGTTCAAAGCCTTCATTTTGCAGAACTGAAATCAGTCACACTAACAAATTAAAAATAGGAAAAGCACCATAAGAAGAAAGTGAACCCAGGCTTGCAACTTAATCATTGCAGTGAAAGAGTAATTTAAATATCCTCCTGAAAGAGATTAGGTTTCTCCAACACTTTCCTTGCCTAAATTCCCCAGAAGTGCCCCCCACAGAAAACAGGGCTTTTGCAACTTTGTTTTTTAAAAAACTGGCACTAGAATACAATTATTAATAATATATTGTCATACTGATAGATATAATAGTTTCTCTGAATGTTCAACTTTAATTTTCTTAAAAGTCCTTCTGCTTGCAGACATATGCATTTTTCCTTGTACCTCTGCAAGGGAAAGGGCTACAGACTTACTTTTTTTGGGGGGGGGATGAAAGCTGGGAATTCAGAGAACATGCTGCACCTTAGCAGTACTATGGAATTTCAATATAACCATATTCTAGCTCCGATACTTTTTTTTTTGGGGGGGGGGACCCAAAAGCCCTAGTGGCAGGGGAGGAAATGGCTGCTGTGGCAAGAGATTCAGGGAAAATGGCTGCCATGAGTCAGAAAATCCAAATTTCCCCCCACTCCTAGCTTTACTACAATCTTCCCCAAGTTTTGGAGCAAAGCAGGTTTGAGAAAGATTGGGTAAAAGCCAAGGAACTCCAGAAGTGTATGAATAAACCACAATACTGTGAAGAAGCAGGGAAAAACCCGCTTCCCAAAAGAAATGAACTTGGGGCAGATAGCTAGCGAGGAAGCCATCCTAGTTACTGTTTCCTCCTGACAGCAGCAGAGAAATCATATACACATGGCACAGACTGTCCTCCCAATTCTGCTAGCATTCACTAGAAATCAATCTCCTTCCACTTTTGTATGTGAAGCAGAAGACATAAAGATGGATCTGTCTAAAGAGCACCTTTGAATAACCAGTGTTAAATTAGCTAGGGTTGTATTATTTTACAATAGTAAAACAAAGAGAGTGGGGTATTTTGAAGGGCAGTACCAGTAGTTAGCCCTGTGTGTATTACAGGAATTGTTCTATTTTGAACTGGCTGTTTGCTTTGTAGTTTTTTGCTGGTATTTTATTTCTGCTATCCACCTTGGGTCCCATTGAGTGACAGAAAGGTAGGCCTATGCATGTTTTAAAGGAATTAAAAATATTAGAGAAAACAAAGACAACTTACCTCCTTTTGGGTAATCTTGGGCTCTTGTCATCTTTTCTCCTTCTCCCCCTCCTAAGAACATAAAGAAAAAATTTAAAAACACAGAACAAGAAAACAACTGTAGATGGGCAAATAAAAGGAAGCATGCTCTAGGCAGTCAGTCACTTAGTAAAAGAAGTACTCGTGCTTAAAAGCACAGCAGAAGGACAACTAGTTTCTGCACTGCATGATGAAAGTCAATAAACACAGTTCCACTAGATCAAACCAACTGAATACTACGCATTTTAACACAACCTGCGGTCCAGTCATGCAGACGTACAAGCCCTGAGGACTTAAGACACAGTGGATTGTATCCAAGGACTCGAAAGCAGAGCTCAGCTTATGGAATGCAACTTTCCAGTCCCCCACGTTGCCTACAGGGTTCAGCTGGCCTGAGAGTGTGTAGGTGTCCTGGGGGGGAAAGACCTGGGAAATACACTACTCAGAATTGCTCTTCTAGCAGAAGAGCCAGTGTGGTGTAGTGGTTAAGAGTGGAAGACTCCAACCTGGTTTGATTCCCCACTCCTCCTCCTCCACATGAAGCCTGCTGGGTGACCTTGGGCCAGTCACAGTTGTCTCAGAACTCTCAGCCCAACCTACCCCACAAGGTGCGTGTTGTGGCAAGAGGAAGGGAAGGTGATTGTAAGCTGATTTCAGACTCCTTAGGGCAGAGAAAAGCAGAGTATAAAAACCTACTTCCCTTCTACAAAAACTGAGCATGGTTATGCAACCCAGATTGTAGGGACGAGTGTTTTTTTTTTTGGGGGGGGGTTCTATTTGTTAAAGGCTGTCTCCAAGGAAACCTATATCTAGCTTTGTTTACTAGTCAAGCCGTTATTTGTGGTTGCTACTAACTCCTCCCCTCACCAGGACTTGCATTATATACAAACAATTTGAGAATGAAGGACATCTGCCCTTTTGGTGGACTTTTGCCAAAGGCTCAAGCGGTGCCTCATGCCTTCAAGTGCTTCATATAAAAGTCCAGTGGAAAGAGAGAGAAACCACTCCCTCCCTTAGGTTCATGAATACCTCAGTTTGGAAAGGAAGAGTTGTTTTTCTCTTGTCTCTTCCCACAAAAGCCTAGCACACAAAGGATAAACCATCCCACCCTACACATTTCCTGTGGAGGAAAAGGAGCAGACCCCAAAATTGCTCCAGGGTATGTGGAGACCCTTGGGAATGTGGTGGGGTGTGGGGGGAGAAAGGATGGCGGAAGTAATACATCAACCCCCTTTATGGGAGTGAAGCACCCTTCTACACATACAGTTCAAGTTTGAATCAAACCTGTACATTTGAATACCAAATTTGTCATAAATAAGACAAAGGTACATGAAAGGAGGTGGGAAAAAGTGTATATGTGGATAGAAAAACTGTTAGAAAACCAATAACCCCAACTTGTGAAAAAAATAAGAGATGGAAGACTCTGATTTATATGTAACTTGAATAGATGAAATGTTTGTGTATATAAATATCAATAAAATAAAACTGTCAATAAAAAAAGACATCTCTTTAATAACAAATTGCCCTTCATTATTTGCATTTGTTATATCAGAAACTTACTTTAAAATATTTTACTAGCCTGTCTACATATACTGTGGTTGTGGCACCAAAATCACTGAATTACCTCCCCAGGGATATTTGTCTATCCCACTCTATCATTGAAGACTTTTCTGTTTTGATTGGCATTCCCTCACCGACTCTCCTTCAAGCTTGTGTGTGTGTATTTTAAAGTTTGTTGACTGCCTTGAGGTCCTTAAATGCATGGAAGGGTGGCATAAAAATGTTGTAAATAACTCATTATTATTGTGGGAACCAAGCAGCAGCACACTACCCATCCAGAAACAAATTACTTGTTCTGTGCAATGACATGTGAAATCAATGTGTTGCTACTTGATACCCTGCAACACTCTGCAGTTACAGAGCAAAGGCTTCCCTTGTGCTGCCCTCATCCCACGCTTTGGGGATATGGAAATATAATTTCTAGAAAATATTTTTTTTGACTTCTATGTTTGGTGCTCAGCATTGACACGGTCTTGGTTTCATCTGGAGTTGAAAATAGTAGAAGAACAAGCATACATACATACATAGGTACAAAATCTCTTACTTCCTGGGGGGCTCCTCATCTTCCCGAAACTCAATTTCTTCTTTGACTTCTACCTCTACTTTAATTTCTTTCTGTTTCTCTTTTTCTTCTTTTCCCTTCCCTGATTTTTTCCTTTGTTTTGGAACTTCCCTGCAGATACAGACATAATAAATTTTCACAAAGACTTTTTAGGTAACCCCTGTATTTTAACTATGTGTTGTAGCTTTCAAACAATTCAGCAATATGGACCTTGAGAAATTCCAGTCTTTCATAATTTCCATTCCTGGAAATAATTAATCAACCATGTGCTTTTGATGTGAAAACTTTGGTTTGCGTACTAATTGACAGATATTCTCTCAACAGCTCAGACTAGCAGCATACAATCCCTCTGAATAGAAAACAGAATACAAAGCACCTGTCTAAATGGGGCTTATAGGTTTCATCTCTCGGATCATCTCTGAAGGGAACTTCTTCTTCGCTGATGAGCATTTCTTCTTCATCACTGTTAATGGAAAAAGAAAGGGAGTGCTGGAATTGTTTATTCACATGTGCAATATGTTTTTGGACAGAGAAGACAACAGGCACCCTTATTCTGAGTTTCATGTCACCTGTAGTACATAGTGCATATGCTATATGGAAGCAATATGGAGAAGAACCAGATTCCTATGAAAGATGGAACAACAACTTCCAAATGCATGGTGGCGAAAGCCTGCTATCTCATCTTCTCATTTGTTTCAAGATGGAATCAATAGTTCTAATTATCCGACAGCAATTATTTCATTGCACATTAGCAAAGGTAAGCAGAACTAACAGGATCTAAATCCTTTAACCTATTTTCCTTTGATAGCCTTTTAAACCTTCCAGCTGACATTTTCTATCTCCTTTATCTCTCCCTTATAATAATTGAATAGCAACGTTTTATATTGAACGTTCTAAATTTGGCCCCTTTAGTGTTAGGCCGGAAGAACTGCCACTCAAAAGACGCTGGCTGGGTTGACTGGCTGCTTTGTGCAGTCCCGCCCAGCGTTCCAAGGTCATTTGCATGTGGAAGCTGATTGGACTTCACTCCATTCCACACCTCAAACTCCCCCCCCCCGCAAGGCAGTTGGAATTTTCAGTTGCATAACATACCTCATAGGGGAGAGGAGAATGATTTCAGCTGCTTTGGTTACCACTGCAGGGAAAGACTGCCCTTTCCCGAGGCTGGGGAGGGGGGGTTGTAAAACTTAAGACAGACAGGCAGATAAAGGTTGGCTGATGGTTGCCAGGAAAGGACATAGGGTTGCCAATCTCCAGGTGGGACCTGGAGATCTCCCACTGTTACAATTGATCTCCAGATGACAGAGATCGGTTCCCCTGGAGAAAATGGATGCTTTGGAGGGTAGACCCTATGACATTATACCTGCTGAGTCCTCCCCCCCTCGCCCGGCCCTCTACAGAATCCACCCCCCAAACCTCCAGGTATTTCCCTCCTTAGAGCTGGCAACCCTACATTCCCCTCAGTGCCTGTTGGTAGGCAACTAAGCTTGGTCCTGTCACCTACTTTGGCCTTTGGGAGAAAACACATTGGAGCCAGTCCTGATAGGGTTGCTGTCTAGTTTTACTTTCAAAATGTTCTTTATGTTTTACTCTGTAGGGTATTCTGGCTGCCACCAGGAATTTTACTTAATTCCAATTCTTCTCTTTGCTTCTGGGATTGGTATTGTAGTGCGGGGTCTAGGCCTTTCGAGGAACTATGTGGTCTGAGGAAGGATTCTTTACTTAGCTGGTAAACTTGAAGTAAATAGGATTTATTTAACGAAAGTATAAACACGAGGGTGAACAAGGGAAACAGTACTGGGAATGATTTGACCAAATGCTTGGTGTCTCTCACAAGCCTCTCTCCCCTGACAGGGATATTTCATAGGCAACTTTGTAACACTTTTCACTGTACTTTTCTTAGACTCTCTCAGCTTTCAATCGTAACTCTTATAACACAGAGACTTTTCCTCTTATATTTCACACAGGAAAACTTCTCACACAGAGACCTCAGGACAAAACTCCTATATTAACTGCTTTTAACACAGCACACTCTGCTCTCTCTGACTAACTGCTTTACTCAACTGTCATACCTAACAGACACACCCGATAGACATTCCAATCATCCACCCAGCATCCATTCCAAAACCCCTCCCCCTCTCTGTCACTCACCAATCATATCCCTTGCTTGTCCAGCACTCTAGATTCCTCACACAGCTATGCCAACCAAACTTTTAAACACACACACAGTAAACCATGGAATCGTTACAGTTGCCAACTCCAGATGGGAAATTCCTGGAGGGATGGAGCCTGAAGAGGGTGAGGTTTGAGGAGGGGTGGGACCTCAGACAGGTACACTGCCATAGACTCCACCCTCCAAACCACTCAGTCCCACATAGGGAACCATTGTTGCCAATCTCCAGGTGAGGCTGGAGAGCACTCAGAATTACAACTGCTCTGCAGAAGGGAGGGCAGAAGTCAGCTGAAGTCAAAGGGGCAGATAATGGTAGGTTGATGGTTAGCTGGGAAGGAGATGGGGTTGCCAACTACATGCTGACAAATTCCTGGGGATTTGAGGGGTGGAGCCTGGAGAGGGTGGGGTTTGCAGAGGGGTGGGACCTCAGACAGGTAGAATGCCATAGACTACACCCTCCAAACCAGCCACTTTGTCCTGGGTAACAATTGCTGCCAATCTCCAGGTGAGGGCTACAGATCACTCACAATTACAACTGCTCTTCAGGTAGCAGAGATCAGTTCCTCTGGAGAAAACAGTGGACTCTGTCATTATACCCTGCTGAGGTCACCACAGCAAATTGACACTGTTTGCCCAAAGCCAGAGCACTGCCCCAGAGCCTCTTTCTAGATCCCGTTGTATTGCTTTCACAACGGGCTTTACTGCTAGTCAATCAATAAGAAGCGTAAGTTTCAGAGGAAAGAAAGGCAAGCATACAAAAAGTTGCCAGCTCAAATAAAGAGTGGATGAATGTTCCTTTATATGGCAAAATCAGACAGTAACAGTGTAGCTCTGATAGCTCAAGCCACTGTGGGCTCTAGTAACTAACACCATTACACCACAGATCAAAAAGAGCCTAGGACAGTAACTCCAAACCTTCCCACAACTGAGTGACACCTCCCCTCATTAAAACAGAATGCAAGAAGTCTGGCAATGATTTCAAAAATGGATTTTAAGTAAGGATCATAAAACCAACCAGATATAGCACACAGGTCTCCTTCAATTCTGCTGGCACCTTAAGGGCTCATTTCTGACACTAGAAAAGCTTCATCAACACAACATTTACATAACTGTATGGTAACTTCACCTCCCATATGTTTTTCAACATGAGACCCTATCAGCAAGGAACCACACAACAGACAGCTGTCGGAGATAAATCATAAGTACATCTTGGGATGTAGCTTTCTAGAACATTTCCATAGCATGTTATATTCCTAAACTAGAATGGAGAGTAATAGCTCAGGTTAAGTGAGTGGGCTGGCCCATCCTGTAGCAAACTCAGGGCTCTTTGCACTGAAGATTTAGCATATGAACCATTTAATGCCATTTATCAACATCTTACTGCCATATGTTTCATCTGTATTCCTCCTGTAATATACTGAAATGCCATTTTAGCCTCAGAGCCACCTTATCTGAACTGGTATTTCTACATTCAAGCCAATAATCTAGCCTGGTGGGAGAAGAACACTCCAATAAAAACTTCTTACCTGATCCCAGATGGAGAAGGATGCTCTTCTGTGACCTCTAAAAAAGAGCAAATGATATGCATCAGATGTCTATTTAAAGAAAGTATCAGTACTTGCTGTATCTCTAGCAGTACAATACTATGTGCAAATAATATAACATCCTGATATTCCACAACATAACCAAGGGGAATGCTCCCTCCAGTCACTGATGTGGGCCATACATTTTTTCTGTAATGGAATTTTTCTACATAAACTTTTCCATTTCTAAAAATGTATTGTTTCAAAAAAGTAACATAATGAATATGACGTCAGTCAGACTTGTCAAGTAAAAATCTGAAAGGCATCAGTGAGCACAACTGTTTTGGTGTTCTCACATTAGGGTGTTAAAGCCTTTTTGTTCTTAAAAAACATAAGGCAGTAGTTTCCTAACTGTGGGTCGGGGCCCAAAGGTGGGTCTCAAATTTGTTGCAGGCGACCTTCAAGGCGAGGAGGAAGAACAGGGTGAGCTGGGAGAAGGGGCTCAGTGGTACGTTTGAGTGTCTCCACACAGTGTGCAGAAACACCAGAACATTCAGCCTGTTGCTCTGGAACACGGGAGCCTTAGAAACAGAAAATATACATGTACTAAACATAAACAATTACTATGTTTTATGCTTGGGAAGGGAAATTAGCACAGTGTTACTTTGCCACCGGGTCCCAAGAAATTCAGTAAACTATAATGTGGGTTCCACTTTAGAAAAAAATTAAGAAACATTAATGTTGGGCAAATGTTACCATATTTTAAAACATTTATATATGTTTCAATAAAAATACATTTCAAATAGCTATATTTTTCTGAACTTTTAACTCAAATTTAATACCTTTTTAATTTTTTTCTGAATCAGATATTCAATCCCTATAACTCTTTGCTACTGGGAAAACATAGTAGATCAGATTGCAAACTACACGGTACTGTAACTTTTCCCTATTCCTAGATTTTCCAGAAAACCCATGTGACTTACCCAGAGTTGGCACTAAAATTTTATTTGCCATTTCCCTGACAACCATTCAAAAATAGCCCCAAGTCAAAAGATACATAGGTTATATTACATTAAATAATGTTGATTGTTAGATTGTTATTCAATTTTCTTGTAATTTTAGTGCATTTTCAAAACAATCTCTATATATTAACAAATTACAGAATATTTTTATAATGCTAACGAGTTAGAACTTCTGCCAGACAATCTTAGGATCTCCTGGCTATACTATACACACTACCATACGATAATTAATTTAGGTTCTTCTGGTGTAATGGTCTTTGTACATGAGACTGCACAGCTCTAATTTCCATATGTTTTATAGCACACATTATAATAACCTTGGTATTTGTCTACAACAACTGATGATAGTCATGGAATGAACTTGGTATTACATATTAAAAACTGTACTCTTAAAAATTTAGTTCCCAGTGCTTCCCAGATAAACTCTTGCCAGTCTCTCTAGCAAGTAGGAACTTTCTGGGGCTGGAACTTTCTGTGCTCCAGAAGTCTAGTCAGCAGAAAGAAAGGAGGTGGAGCTTGAATGCTTGCAGATCATATCTGCAGTCTAGCAGAAGCAGACAAGCTCATTTGCGGGGAGGGTGGGGTATAAATCTGATAAATAAATAAATAAATTTGCAACTCTTGAAATAAACATCCCATGTTGACTCTCTGATATCAGAACCCATGGTCAACATGGGATGTTTATTTCAAGAGTGGATAAGTGGAAATGGATAAGAATTGTAATTACTACATGCTCAGATAAAGCAATCCCTGTGAAACGGATATTTTTATTGCGCAAAATTCATTGTGTATGAGCAATACAAGAAGAGAGTTTTCCTTAGAATTATAATTATTATAGTAAACAATTTTGCATATATATCTTTATTGACTTCATTATTTTTGTCACGGATGTTTTGTTTGGACTTCCATCTCCTTCCATAATCTCTCTCTTTTGGTTTTGAACCTCTAGGAGGTGGCTGGTGATCTTCTGGGATTACAACTGATTTCCAGGCTACAGAGATCAGTTCACTTGGAGAAAATGGCCACTCTGGAAGGTGAACTCTATAGCATTATACCCCATTGAAGTCCACCCCAAACCCCGCACTCCTCAGGCTCCACCCCCCAAATCTCCAGGTATTTCCCAACCTGGAGCTGGCTCTACTAAGTAGCAGCTTGTTCTCTGCCAGTCTCAGCAGGAGCACACAAACTCCATCTGCAACCTTTATTTCACATAGTGCACTGTGGAAAGTGTTTATTGTCTGTGAAATCCAACAGCAGCAAAATTCATTCGCAAGCTTTTCATTTAACCCAGATCTAGGTTAAGCAGAGAGAAAAACTCTACCTCCTGCCTATCATTCCCTTCAGAGCTCCAACACATGGAGCTGTGTACTGTCTGTTTGGTGTGGAGGGCTAGGAAATGGTCAGTTAGCGTGTGCTTTAAGCCTTATACTTAACCTTGTATGTAAGGTAAATTAGTACTTGCAGAAATACTTTATTCCAGCAGGTAATTTGCAGGTTACATGCAACTGTCTGTCTGGTGCTGCAGCTAGTGGGTACGCTTACTCTGTCCCAGACCGAGTCAGGTTGACTGAGAGTGTCATCCTGAATCTATTCCTTTAGGTCTCAAACAGCTTCCTATAGTTCTATTTTTGCCCATTCTTTTTGTTCAGTGCCATTATAAAAACACACATTTTACCCCTGAGTTTTTGCCAACGGTTAACAGTACAGGCTTAGACCACTAATATTCCAGTGCAAAGACTGAAGTCTATTTTACACAGACAAAATACTTCCATCAGGTTCAGGCTAAGTCCCCTAAGTGGCCTACAAGAAACATGCTTAGATACAATGTTCAATGAATGGGAAATGATTGCCTTTTTGAACTTCATGGAAAACTGGCTTGATGTTTTTCTTCTCAGGTTGATACTTTACTTCTGTTGGCTGTTTTTGTCATCTTTTTTACATAAAGTGAACACATAAAGTTTGTTTCATGACAAAAATGCTGCAATTTCCTTTGTGTAGGAATAGAGAAGAGAGATCTCCATGCCAAACAATATATTATATTATAAAATGTCTAAATTACTGTTTTAAAAAAAATTATTTTAAAATAAGGTCTGATTTCTAAACCAATCTCAAACTTATTTGAGTAGTATTGTGACATGATTAGACTTTACAGCTGGCTAAAATAATGCACAATTTGCATCCTATCAAAACATTCCCATCTCCTTAAGAACATAAGAAGAGCCATGCTGGATCAGACCAGTGAGGGTCCACCTAGTCCAGCATCCCGTCTCACACAGTGGCCAACCAGTTCCTCTGGAGAACCAACAATAGGGCAGAGAGGCCGAGGCCTTCCCCTGACGTTGCCTCCTGGCTCTGGGATTCAGAGGATTAGTGCCTCTGAATGTGGAGGTTCCTCTCAGTCTTTATGGCTAGTAGCCATTGATAGACTTATCCTCCATGAAGCTATCTAATACCCTTTTAAAGCTGTTTAATCCTGTGGCTGTCACTACATCCTCTGGCAGCAAATCCCACATTTGAATCACTCTCTGTGTAAAGTAGTATTTCCTTTTGTTCACTCTGAATCAGTTTAATTGGATGCCCCCAAGTCCACTCTCCACCCCATACATAATCTTATAAACCTCTATCATGTTCCCCCCCCCTTAGTCCTCTCTTTTCTAAACTGAAAGGTGCCAGACTCTTCAGCCTCTCCTCATGCTCCAGCCCCCTCATCATCTTGGCTGCCCTCTTCTGTACTTTTTCCAGCTCTGCAATGCCCTTTTGGAGACACAGCAACCAGAACTGCACACGGTATTCCAAATGAGGCCGCAACACAGATCATTGCAATATCTTCACAGCAACTAAAACTGAATCCAGTTTATTTGAATTCAAAGTTGTAAGATGCCAGTCAGCGTCTCCACAAACTAATCCTCTCTTATAAATTCATTTTATTCATTTTTATTGTTGTTTATGACTCTGGTTACAAAAACAGTAAGTAGTAATAAATTATTCTGTTTTATTGTTGACAACCATCAGCCAATAAACATTTTCAAAATCGTAATCAAATTATCTAATATCTGTGCATCATCATGTTACACGTGTATTCCGCCCCTTCAACTGTCACAAGTGCAGACTGTCCTCTTGCAGTCACATTTCCACAGGGACAACCAAGATGACTTGCCACAACTGTCTGTGAAAATCAGTGGACTAGAATATGTGCCATCCTAGTAGACAGTTTGCTTTTTCACAGTTAAACAATGCTGTTACCCCACCTTTGTGGCATGTGCCTATCTGAGATAACCATTTGAAGTAACAATAACTTATAAGATACAATGCTAAAGGCACACAAATGGTGGCTTTAAGAATATCAAATTTGAAAATAAATGAATAAATAGGCATCATCTTATAAAACATAAATTTTATGTCACTACAATGACAGTTCAAAAATTTTCATTTTCAAGTGAATTAATGAAACATACCAAATTCTAGCTGGTCTGTGTTTGGTTCTGACTTGCAGATGAGCTGCAGGGATCCAGTCTTTGATCTAGAACTGCGTGAATTCTCTGCTTCACACTGATGAACTGCAGTTGCCCTGTTGCTACGCCAGCCTCGGGTGGGCCTGACGGTACTAACTGGGATACCAGCAGCAATAACATTTGTGACTTCTTCCTCTTCAGCTTCTTCTTTGGGATCTGTGATACAAATACATTAAGACATACCTAGATCAGGAAAGGAAACCCTCACTACTATTGGGATTACTGAGTTAGTAAAGATCACAGAAAACTCTATTAATACTGTCAAGGAATATGTGGGTTTTAAAAAGTCCTTTTTTGAAAGTTAGGAATAAAAACACTGCCAAATCAATATTCACACATCCCTCAATGCCATACCTGCCATAAAATTTGTCTTTATATAGGCTTCAAAACCTTCTGAAAAATAAACACAATATAGACAAACTCGGTCTTTGATGATGAAATTTCTGCAAGATGGAAATAACTTTCCAACAGTTAAATCCTAAGAAGAGTTACATTCTTCTAAATTCACTAAAGTCAAAGGCCTTGAGGGCATGTAACTTCACTTAGGATTTCACAAGAAACATACCTACATTTAGCTATTAGACCCTGGGGGGGAATGAACCTGCAACAGACCACAAGATGGAGTTACCATGTTCTGTTTTAGACAAAGCAAATTTCAATTGAATCTTGAAGGTAGGTACCACATAAATTTATTAACAAGAGTTCATTATAAAAGTCAGTGGATATATAAGCTGATGATACATTTTTAAAACCAAAGTAAGAAAGCAGCCAGAGGTGGTGGGACTATTGGATAGCAGAAGTTCTAAGAAAACACACAAAAGGAAAGAATTAAAATTGAAAAAAACCAGACTGAGTTCTTTGCTTTTGATTAATGTGAAGATGCTACACATCAGGGTACATCACCACAACAAGAGTTTACGTCGGACTTTGATGGAAGTTCCTGGAGACTGTAGAAGGTTGTAGAAGACAGCATTGCTCCTAGGGAGATGGATAAAGGATCTATTCCAGTGACCTGCCAGGGTTGCACCATGATAATTTTTCTGCCTTGCCAAGAAATGGTGCAACCTCATTTGGAGTACTGTGTACAGTTCTGGTCACCACACATCAAAAAGGATATTATAGCATTGGAAAAAGTGCAGAAAAGGGCAACTCGAATGATAAAAGGGTTGGAACACTTTCCCTATGAAGAAAGGTTAAAACACTTGGGGCTCTTTAGCTTGGAGAAACGACGGCTGAGGGGTGACATGATCGAGGTTTATAAGATTATGCATGGGATAGAGCAAGTAGAGAAGTACTTTTCTCCCTTTCTCACAATACAAGAACTCGTGGGCACTCCATGAAATTGCTGAGCAGTTGGGTTAGAACAGATAAAAGGAAGTACTTCTTCAGCCAAAGAGTGATTACCACATGGAATTCACCGCCACAGGAGGTGGTGGCAGCTACAAGCATGGACAGGTTCAAGAGGGAATTAGAGAATCATATGGAGTAAAAGTCCATTAGTGGCTATTAGCCAAAAGGTATAGATAGCCCACTTTGTGGGGAGGGCGGGGTATAAATTTGATAATAAAAAAAATAGGAACTTTCAGGCTGGGGCAAGTGATGCACTGTTTCTTGATGCTTGGGGGGGGGGGGACAGGGGGGGGGGTTCTTGGGGCCTGGCCCCCTTTCTTATGCTGCAAGCTTATAAGAATGCTTGAGGAGAAGGTGGGAGAACTCGAGGCACAAATCTGTACACTGAGGAACTCAGGGAGGGAGAAAGGTTTTTAGACATGACGGAAGAGGGGCTCATGAGAGAACGGCAAGAGCTAGCAAATCCTAAGCAAGAGGAAGGAAGTAACAAGGAACAGACGGGTGAGTGGAAAAATGTGACTTTGAGGAGTAAGATAACCAGGAAACACTCACAGCCAGTGGAGCTGCAAAATCACTACCAGCCGCTTCTGATGGTGGAAGATGAGACTAACACACTCCGAGATCGAAAGGATGTCGCTGACACACAAACACATAGGCAGAGAAGGAACCAAGCTATCCTGTGGGGGAAGAGACAAGTAGTGGTGGTTGGTGACTCCCTGTGCCGAGAGGGACGGAAGTTGTGTGCAGACCGGACAAGGAATCTCGAGAGGTTTGTTGTCTTGCTGGAGCGTGTATCCAAGGTATGACTGAGAGAATTTCAAGACTGGTCAAAACCTCTGACTGCTACCCACTCCTGCTGATCCATGTGGGAACAAATAATACAGCCTGAAGAAACCTTGAATGGATCTCCAAAGACTACGAGGCTCTGGGCAAGAAGGTGAAAGATCTGGGGGCACAGGTAGTGTTCTCCTCCATTTTACCTGTTGAGGGCCATGGAACTGGAAGGGAGAACAGGATACTAGAGGTGAATGGCTGGTTACATAGATGGTGCCATCGAGAGGGATTTGGCTTCCTGGACCATGGTATGAACCTCTGACATGAGGGACTGTTGGCGATGGATGGGGTGCACCTTACAAAGAATGGGAGGAATGTCTTTGCTGGAAGACTTGAAACCTGATCAGGAGGGCTTTAAATGGAAGACATCGGGGTTGGGAAGAAAAAGCCTGATGTTGTGAGTTCAAGAAAGAGAGTGACCAGAGAATAAATGAACGGGAGAGAGGTGAGTTCAGTAATTTTCAGGTAAATTCGAAGGGACCTAAGATAGGAAATGATGTCTGTAACCTGAGATATCTTTATACTAATGCACAAAGTATGGGGAACAAACAGGAGGAACTTGGACTTCAAGTATTGGAAAGTAAGTATGATCTGATAGGTATGACTGAAACTTGCTGGGATGAGTCTCATATATGGAGCACAGCGACTGAAGGATATAACTTCTTCAAACAGATCAGAATAAATAAAAAAGGAGGTGGGGTGGCACTATATGTCAAGAATGAATACACTTGCACTGAAATTCAGGATTTCGAGAGTTGCCCTGTTGAAAGTGTGTGGGTAAGGATAGAGGGAGGGAAAAAAGAAGGGGATATTGTTGTGGGGGTATACTACAGACCTCCAATGATGCATTTGGATGATGCATTTGTACAACAGCCTGATAAACTTTCACAGAGACAGGATGTTGTGGTTATGGGAGATTTCATATTTGATGGAAATCTAACTCTGCTAGACATGGGGCATCCCGCAGATTCTTGAATAGTCTTGCCGACAACTTCATATCTCAGAAGGTGGAGGTGGGAACCAGAGGATCTGCTATCCTAGATTTAATCTTGACTAACAGGGAAGAACTGATTGATGAAGTGAACGTTGTGGGATCCTTGGAGAACAGTGACCATGTGAGCTTGGAATCTGACATAGAGAAGAATGTGAAACCAGGACATAGTACGACTCATATCCTGGACTTCAGGAAAGTTGATTTTAAAAAACTCAGAGAAATATTAGGTAGGATCCCATGGCTGGAAATGCTGAGAGGGAAATCTGCACAGGAAGGATGGATGATGCTGAAAAATGAAGTGCTTAGGGCACAATCGCAAATTGTTCCAGTAAGAAAGAAAGGTAGACGGGTAATGAAGCCAAGGTGGCTGAACAAGGAACTCTCTAAAGAGCTGAGACTAAAAAGGGGAAATATACAGGAAATGGAAGGAGGGTCAAATTATTGAGGGTGAGTACAAGAAGCAGGCTCGAATCTATAGGTGTCAGAAAGGCTAAAGCGCAGATGGAGCTGAGGCTTGCTAGGGATGCTAAAAATAACAAGAAAGGTCTCTATGCCTATGTTCAGACCAAAAAGAAGAACAGGGATGGGGTAAGGTCATTGCTAGGGGAAGACGATCAAGGGATGAAGACAAAGCAGAATTACTTAACTCTCACTTTGCATCGGTCATTAACCATAAGGCAAGCTGTATACAAACTGAAGAATGCAGGACATATGAAGGAAGGAGGAACTGCCAGTCCAGAGTAAGTAAGGAGTTGGTTAGAGAGCATCTAGCTGCCTTAAATAATTTCAAATCTCCAGGGCCGGATGGCTTGCATCCCAGGGTGCTAAAAGAAATTGAAGATGTTATTTCAGAGCCTCTGGCTCTAATCTTTGAGATGTCCTGGAGTACTGGTGTTGTGCCGGAAGACTGAAGAAGAGCGAATG
>NW_015164707.1:552011-554195 GCF_001447785.1 Gekko japonicus | reverse complement strand
TTCCGCTCTATTCTGCTATGGTCAGGCCTCACCTGGAGTAGTACTGTGTCCAGTTTTGAGTACCACATTTTAGGAAGGATATTGACAAGCTGGAGTGTGTCCAGAAGAGGGCACCCAGG
The DNA here is from genome assembly GCF_001447785.1 of Gekko japonicus. Taxonomy (NCBI): domain Eukaryota; kingdom Metazoa; phylum Chordata; class Lepidosauria; order Squamata; family Gekkonidae; genus Gekko; species Gekko japonicus. Next base: position 554,076 of record NW_015164707.1, on the reverse strand, counting down.
ATGGTGAGAGGGTTGGAATCCAAGTCTTATGAGAAAAGGTTGAAAGAGTTGGGTATGTTTAGCCTGGGAAAGAGAAGGCTTAGAGGGGACATGATTGCAGTCTTCAAATATTTGAAGGGCTCTCATGCAGAAGATGGATCAGATCTATTCTCTCTTGCTCTGGATTGCAAGACTAGATCTAATGGGTGGAGATTACAAGGGAGTTGATACCGGCTAAATATCAGGAGAAACCTCCTAAGTGTACAAGTGGTTGAGTAGTGGAACAGACTGCCTTGAAAGGTGGTGGATGCTCCTTCGCTGGACGTTTTCAAGCGGAGGCTGAACAACCATCTTTCGGGTATGTTGTAGGGCTATCTTTCGGCTATGCTCCTGCAGAGTGCAGGGGGTTGGACTAGATGACCTGCAAGATCCGTTCCAACTCTAACATTCTATGATTCTATCTTCTGGCTATGTATGTGAACAACCACATCAAATATTAATGACAAAAAAATTGGCAAGTAAAGCAAGAGGAAAATAGCCAATCAAACTGACTGGCAGTATCTTCAAGATCAACAAAAAGAAGTACTTCAAACAATGGAAGGCATTACCACCAGATGTTTTAGATCAAGTTTTAAAAGGATGATACAAATTCACAGATCAACCAACAACTATTAGATACAACAAATATAATATCCTGAAATAATATATCTCTGACTACTGAATTATCAGTTTCTTTGGGACTAATAAGCAGATCTAAGACTCTGTTTTAGAAAAACATGTAAAAGTTACCTTTCACAACAGTTTTTTCCAGGTACCTGAAATTAAAAAATAAATAAAAATAAGCGATAAATTTCTGCTATAACCCTTCCTGAAAGGAAGGGATCATTCAGAGTACTGTAACTGCTTCAATAAAACTCAGTTTCCTTCCAGAACAGTCTTGTCATAAATCAAATACACAGCTCTTATAACAAACATCTACCTAAGAAGTTTAGGAAACATTTAGTGACCCCAAGAAAGAAAATCTCATGACAATAAGCATTAATATCCCAGAACTCAATAGATCTTTCCTAATCTTACATTCATTGCTATTTTCTCCCACTAGCTCCTGTTTAACTTCTTTCAATGCTTGCAACGCCATTCAGGGATATCAGTGGGATTATGGTGCTGTTTGCAAATCTTAGTTAATACAGTTTAGCTAACAGGTAATCATCTTCCCTATTATCCCACCCCCAGATAGCTTTCCCCATATAACCAATAAAGCATTAGTATGGAAAAGTTGGTCCCACTTGTTAGTTTTTGTACACAAATCATGACAGCCCTACTACTGGAACCAGCAAATTACTTAGGATTTGGATTCCATACTGTTAAATTTTGATAACAATCAGAGTAACTGTATGCATGTTTACTTGGAAGCTGTGTAGAATGTTGACTACCATCTACTACAACACTTCTATTCTTCTCCCATGCTTAGAATAGGTAAAACAGAAATGTTTAAGTGGGCTTAAAAATGACATAATGAAATGGTTCAGGAAGGCACATTTATTAAGGAAATGAATTTAAGACTATTCCACTGTCTATTGTAGGTATTATCTTGCACTTACTACATAGTCCCCTGAACAAAGTTTGAGTCCAGTGGCACTTTTAAGATGAAGAAACTTTTATTCTGGATAAAAGTTTTCATGTGCATGGACACAAAAGCCAGAATAAAACTTTGTTGGTTTTAAAAGTGCCACTAGACTCAAACTTTGTTCTGCTGCTGCAGAACAACATGCCTACCTCCATTGTCTTTTGTTTTTGTTAATCTATTTCCTGCACTCCTCATGGTACACTAGGTCTTAGACTTTTAAAATCTGTATTACTTTCTAATTTTGAAACAATAGTTTATGGTATCCCAGAGCACTATTCGTATACTTTGTAATTTGCCTACAGTCTCTCAGTGAGAAAAGTGGGCTAAAAATAAATAGACTGCCCTCCAGCCAAAGCACAAAACTGAAACAGTGGTCCAAAGCTATACAGCAGTTCCCATAGCTTCAGACGCTGACTTAATGCTGCGACTCCCCTCCCCAGCAATAAAACCGCTCCAGTG
>NW_015164707.1:543363-551330 GCF_001447785.1 Gekko japonicus | reverse complement strand
CGGCTCCTGCAGCGGCTCGGAGGCTCCCGGCATGGGCGCAGTCGGCGGAGGGGGGCCCGGCAACGGCTCCCCCTCCTGCTCCTGACAGCGGCGCTGACGGCTCACCCCGCCTCTGTTCGGAAGCCTCCTCCCCCTCGGCGGGGACCAGGCCAATAAGGGACGAGTTCAGGGTTCACGCCGGACGCAAGATCCTCCTACGACAGCCAATCAGGAGGCGAGATGCAGGACCCACCCAGCCCGCTCCCGGACCGGCCAATCAGCGCAATAAGCCGGGCTGGCTCGCGGCGGGCCAATCGACGGGCGAGGAGTCACGTCGGGAACGCGCGGGCCGAATCAGAGTCCTGGCCGTGGCGCGCGCGCGCTCCCTACCGCCGAGCCGTTTAACTGTCACGCCCGCGCCCAAGTCCGGCGCCTGCCTCCCCCCCTTCCTCTCCCCGCGCGCCTCGTCTTCCGCTGCGAGGACGCTGCCGGCTGGCCGGTCCTCGCCCCCCGACCCCCCTTCGTTTGGGCCGGTCTGGAATCCCCACGCCTCCGTTGTCAAGAAATGAAACGAAGTGGAAGCCGGTACCTTTGGGGAACTTGTTTTCTAGTTTTTACATCGCCTTCGGTTTTCGAAATTCCATGTTTGGAGAGATTAAAAAACAACAACACTGTAGCTTCTCCTTTAAGAAAAAAAGCACGGGCGTGTGGCGGGTGGTCGTCGGTGACAAAATGGTGTCTGACCAGAGGAGGCGGGACTTGTGTGAAAAACTCGCCCGTTTCCGCTCTTGAGGGTGGCACTGCGCACGCGCTCCCAGTGGGGTTATGGGAATTGGAGTTTTTTTAGTAGACTTCAGCGCTTTATCGCTGCGCCTCTGAAAGAATCCTCTACGGAAGAGGGGAAGCCTGCAGCGCGTGTGCCAAGAGCCGTGAGGTCGCTTCCGACGTGTGGCGATCCTGTGCATTAACAGTCTCCAAAACGTCCGTCGTTGGCCGCCTTGCAGATGAGGCCCGGCTTCCTTGGCGGAGTCGACCTGTCTCGTGTCGGGTCTTCCTCTTCTCCTGCTGCCGCCGACTTTTCCTGGCATTGTTCTGTCTTGCGGTGACTCTTCTCTTCTCTTCTCATACGGCGGCCAGAGAATGGCGGCCTGCTTTTTAGTGACTTTAGCTTCTAGGGAGAAGCCGGGCTTGGCTTGATCTTTGTTGTCCGACTCTTCGCGACCCCACGGACCAGATCACGCCAGGCGCGTCCGGAGTCCTCCGTCCGGAGTCTGCTCAACTTCATGTTCGTTGCCTCGACAACACTGTCCGACCATCTCATCCTTTGCCGTCGCCTTCTCCTTCGACCTTCCGTCTTTCCCAGCATCCAGGGTCTTTGGTCTAGAACCGGCTTGTTTGCCTTCTTGACACAGCCCACAGTATCTGTAGAACTCTCCTCCAGCACCACATTCCTAAAGAATCTACTTTCCTCCTGGCAGCATGTCTTCGTTCAGCTTTCACACCCATACGTAGTAATGGGGAATACCATGGCATGAATTAACCTGATCCTGATCACCAGGGACACAGCCTCACACTCAAGGATCTTTTCTAGCTCCAATCTCCCTCTGATTTCAGTCCCCTTTTGGTTGATGATGGAGCCAAGGAATAGAAAATCTTGAACAATTTCGATTTCTTCATCATCAGCCTAGTTTAAAAACGTCTGTTCTTTGTAGTGCTTTGAAGTAGCCATGTCTTCTACCAAAAAGACATGAAGGAAGTTAAATAGGTTGTCCTTTAATTATTCCTAGCAGAGATTCCTGTTCCTGACAGGGCTTCTATGTTTGTAAATGCCTCTTGGACAACCAGAAATATATGGAGATTTAGTGCTGAGAGTTTTTACCGGATGTCTTAAGTTTTAAAAACACAGGGATATGCATTATATGATTTATTTTGCTGCAGTGCTTTAAAAGCATGATCTGCACCCAATAGTAAAAACAAACAAAAAACTACAGAAGATTAACAGGTATGGGAAGGGGGTTCCTGTGCCATGCTAATTGTTAAAGGTAGAAGAAGAAGGGGGGGGGGAGGTGGTTTTATTCACAGTCTCTGACCAGAACATAAATCACAGACAATAAAATGCCTCATTGGGGCAATACAACAATAATAAAAATAGTTCACAATACAGTTTGAGCAGTGCCTCATGGTAAAATAATTCAAAATACAGTAGAATACTACAATGTCTAGTAAGAAGTTTGAAATCTCAACAATCCACTACTTGAGCTGTCACAGTTTTCCTAGGCCTTGCAGCAAGCCAGCCAAATCTCGCCACCTGGTAAGTCAGGTGATGGTGCCTCTCTGCAAGAAAGCGCCTCAGAAGGCAGGATCTCTGTCTGCTGTTTAAAGGTAATGACACAGGCAGAGGAAGGGATTCACGGATATTGTTATACACCTTACAGTTGAACAGGACATGGTCTAGCGATTCTGTGCCTTCATTACAGCAGGGGCAAATCATACTTTCCTTCAAGGACAGCTGAGGTAAGTGAGTCACAGCACATTAGCGTGAACACCCTCCTATACTCTTGATTTAATAGGTGGGAAAGGTAAGGCATAGGGGCTGCCCTCATAGTAGGTTCCAGACAAAGTCTCCCTCTCCCTATTCTATTCAAATTGTATTGCCTTGCAGTATCATTAATCCTCTGTTTGACCAAAGCCTTGGCTTTATCATAACTTAGAGAGCACAGAAATTGCTTGGAAAACCCATAGAAAGGTAATTTCTTTTCCAGTGCCCTTATCCATGGAGGAGCAGAGGAATCTAGCAATATTAATCTTGATAATCCCCTTGGAAAAAATACTAATTTTAACCAATACAGAATCACCGCTAACCATAGCCTCACCTCCACCATTATCATACTTGATTCTAGATGCAGGCAGGCATTAGGTATACCATTAGGCACTTGTAAAATTGTTCTAAAAAGTTAGATTGAACTGTGTCCAATTTCCTGATGTTTGATGTAACATTAATTGGGCTCCATAGGTAAGCTGGGCCAGGGATTTGGCCTTAAACACTCTTAAAGCTGCTAGCATGCTTTTGCCCCCCTTGTGCCAATAGAAATTTTGGATTGCCCCTGAGCTCCTTTTCGCATCAAAAACAACATAGTTTATATTAACCATTCTCAAGCAGTTGGCCTGAAAGAAGACCCCTAGATATTTAAAAGATAAGACTTTTCTATGGGACTGGCATCAAGAAACCAGCAATATATTTTTGGAGTTTTGTTTTTTGTGAAAACCATTAGCTTCTAGTTTGTTCTCGCAGTAAAGTTACGGAATTCATGGCTCTCCTGAGGCCTACTGCAGTCCTTGAAAGTAAAACAGCATCAAGTGCATATAAAAGGACCCCTATATGTCTGTTGTCAAGCCTTGGGGCATGATGCTCGGACTTGTTAATAAATGTTACCAGGTTATTAATATAGAAATTGAAATGGAGGGGTGCAAGAAGGCAACCTTGTTTGACCCCCCTGTTTTTTTTTAATATATAAACGTTTTTATTAGTTTCAAAGAAGAGTACTACACAGAGAGAAAAACGAAACAGAATAGAAAAATCTAACAGAATGGATACTATACTCATACATCAGCTTTGGTTACAATGAACTTATCGAATTTAAGTCTTCTATGCCATGTCTGTGATGTTTTTGTTGAGATTCATGATTTGAGTTCTCCAAGATACTTTTGCATCCAATTATAGAATCTCTCCAATTTTCTTTCAAAGTTCCCTTCTTGTTTTTCATGCAATTGTAAAGTTAGTCTGTCCATTTCTGCTGCCTCTAGAAGCCGGAAAATTAATTCTTCCTTTGTAGGTCTGTCGTGGGTACTAGGTCTGCTAAGGCTGAATACTCCTCAGACGAGGAAGAGGCCCAGCCTCCTCTGGAGTCAGCCCAGAAGAAGAACCCTCAACTATACCTGAGGAGAAAGAGTCCCCAGCAGCTGTACAGGAGGTGCAAAAAACCACAAGCAAACCCTGTGATAAGACCAACATTTATAGGATTAACATTGCTTTTCTAAAACACAACAATTTATCCATATTTCTCACTTATACAATACTGCAAAAAATAGTACACATAGTCCATCATAATGAGTACCCGGTTGTGAACTCATTTCAACTTTAAAGTCTTCCTCAGACATAATCCAATATTTAAAGGAGGTGTCAGTTTCTTAAATCCAGCTCAGCATTGTAAATTTCTTAATTTCCTTCATAATGTCCTGGAACAAATCATAATCAATAAAACTCCACCTGAAGCTGCATGGAAAATAGTTATTTTAAACATATAAGAATTTTTTATTTATTTATCTCTTAGCAAACTTACTTCTGGTTCCATAATAAGTGTTTATTTCTGGAGCAAGCCCATCCTTTGTATGTGCAAAAAAGCCTCCTGAATCTTACTGGCCATGCTCTCCACAAACACCAACTTATTTAGGTAGAAGCAATCCAGTCCTTATTATATATTATATCTGGCTAAAGCCTTCATTATTCTGGTTTTCCATGCAGCTTCAGGTAGAGGGCCCTGCCTCTACATCTTGTTGCAGTGAATTCTGTGTATTAAATATGCAGTATGCAAAATACTTCAGTTTGTCTGACTTGAGTCTATTACCATTCATTTTCATTGGATGTCTCCAAGTTAAGGAGAAGAGGGGGGGATGTGAATACATTAGGGCCCCCTCTCTCATCCGTGCATTCCATAATGCTGGTGGGGAGGGCGGGGTAAAAGTGAAATAAATAAATAAATACCCTCACAAGCCAAAGGGGTGAGGAATCTTGGGAGGGGCAGAATGTCAGGCTCTCTGTGAATTTTACTGCTCGCTTGCCATGGAGAAGGGGTCCCCCCCTCTCTTTGATGTATCCGGAGCTTGACATCATTGTGGAGCCAAATGTCCCAACGTCTTACTTGTTTGCTATTCTGTTTTCTTAGTAAATAGAAGCTACCTGTTCAGTGGGGGGGTGGCTGGCTGTTAATCTGGCAGGCAAAACACCGTGAGGTGATTGGGTTCTGACTTTTTATTGCTGATGTTTGAAACCCCTATATCTGTAACCTTTGTGCACAAATCCTTAGTTCTGACAAAGAAGTGTCGAGATGGATATCTATCGATCTCAATAAAGTTAGTTTTTCAGACTGGCTGTTGTTGAGAACTGATTTAACCACAAATCTGACTCTGTCTTATTTTCAGGGTTCCTTTAATAGGGCTTGCCCTGGGGGACGAACCTCAGAAAAGAGTGGGGGGGGCAGTTTACAGCACCTGCTCCTACCAGTGAGCTCCCCCTAGTTGCCTTAGGTGAGATCTGGCCCTTTCTCCCTGGTTCTCCCAGGGTGCACTCTTTCTTTCTTTCTTTCTTTCTTTCTTTCTTTCTTTCTTTCTTTCTTTCTTTCTTTCTTTTCTTTCTTTCTTTCTTTCTTTCTTTCTTTCTTTCTTTCTTTCTTCTTTCCTGTGTGCTTACCTGGAAGTCATGGTTGACATCTGGTGATCCCTACTGGGGGTTTAGACTTTTTTTAGAGAGGTGGCTTGATTAGCCTGCCCCTGTGTCCCATCTCTGGTATTCCTTGGAGGTTGCCCTTCCAAGTATTTGCCAGAGTTGGCCCTGTTTAGCCTCCAAGATCTGATGAGATTGGGCTTGCCTGGGCTATCCGGGTCAGGGCCCAGGGTGCACCTTTTAAAGGACTGCCTGGGAGTGGAGCAAGTCTGGCTTCACCCACGCCCTCTGACATGGGGGAATGGGCCTATGGGAGTGGCAGGTCCTAGGCCCAATGGGCAGCTGCCTACCTGGGATCCCATTCCCCCTGCTCCTTCCCATGGGAAGCCTTATAAAGACTTCTCCTCTGGTCCCTGCTGTCCTATGGAGGTAACTGCAACCTGTTTCCTGCCCTGCCCTTCCAAATAAGCCTTCCTGGTTCTCACAACAGATGAGGAAAGGGCCATTGCTTGTGGTGGGATATGCTGCCCTTCTGCTACTGTGCTGCCCTCAGTCAGTGTTAACTGTAGATAATAGTAGTTCAGTAAAAACTGCTGTGTATCTTTAAGTGCAGTTGCCCCTGGGAATTGTAGTCCTGAGCTAGGTGTCCCAAAAAGCATCCCTCTGACTGGCTCATCAAGAGTAATTTTCTGAGCTCAGGGGCACGAAGATAGGAATTTATAGTTCTTTTCCATTTCTTTGTCTATCCTTACCACAAGGAGAGGGGAAAACCCATATCTTTCTCACCACGGCTATAGAATTGACCTGAATCACAAAGATGTAACTTTTCCACCCAGCCATCAGAATAGATCGTGAGTAATGATCTTCTGAATGCATGTAAAGTTGAATCAAGATGATTTAAGTCTTTTCAGTTTGGCTGTGCATTGATCACATCCTAGAACATTATAACATTATGATCACTGTTGCCAAGCGGTGCAGTCACTTTTACATCTCTCACCAGGTCTTGAGTGTTACTGCCTGGGAGCGGTGGCACAGGGAATTTATCCTCTGGTTAAAACATCTGAGCTGAACAGAACTACTGTCAGTTCTAGCCCCGTGCTGGTGTGAGCTACGAGCCTTGTCCCCAGCTCGCCGTCCACCCAGCAGTTCGAAAGCTTCAACAAGTAGATAAAATGGGTACCACTCCTTAGAGAGGGTGGGCACACTAAACCCCCCGGTGGGGGAGGTGTTAGCCGGCGAACAGAAGGTCCAGCGTGTGAGATCAAAAAGCCTAGAAAGAGCTCTTTGGCATCAAGAAAGCCTTTAATGGGCCATCTGGCCAGGTGGTGGCAGTGCTGTGCTGCAACTGAAGCAGTCCTGGAGGAAGCTGACAACATCAAGCCACGCCGAGGGGAAAATGCCATTGGAACATGTCTGAACTTACTGCTGAACAAACTCCCCGTCGGCTGCGAACATGTGTGATTTAAAGATTTATATGTTGTCCTCCCTTACCCCTTTGAATCATTGTTAGTCCCGTGTATATTTGAGTAACTGTAAATCGCTCCGAGCCAGCAGCTGTGCAGGATTGAGCGATTAATAAATTGAAAGATGATGATGATGATGATGATGATGATGATGATGATTATTATTATTATTATTATTATTATTATGACCAAATCAAGGATCGCCTCTCCCCTGGTAGGTTCCGTGACCATCTGCTCCATAGCATAGTCATTTAGAGTGTCTAGTAACTCAATCTCTTTTTCTTGACTAGAACACATGTTGACCCAATCAATGTGTGGGTAGTTAAAATCACCTATTACGACACAGTTTTTCTGTCTAGCTGCTATCTTTAATTCATTCAACATTTTATAATCCTCCTCTATCTTTTGATCTGGTGGGCGATAACAAACTCCCAGTGTTATGTTTCCTTTTGGCCCCCCTATTTCAACCCATAGAATTTCCAGAAGCGAATCCAATTCTCTTAGCCTCTCAATCTTTCTGGACTTTATACCCTCTCTGACATACAGAGCCACCCCACCTCCAACCCTTCCCCCCCATCTTCACCGTATCCCACTGATTTTCCTCATCCCACCAAGTTTCTGAAATACCCACAATGTCCCTCCAACACCAAGCACTCCAACTCCCCAATTTTACCTCGGATGCTTCTAGCATTTGTATAGAAACAGCTATAATTTCCCATACAAGTCTTCAGATCGTATTCAGAATTTATCAGAAAGAATAATCTGCCAGGGGAAGTCACAATAAGATTCTCCCGAAGAAAAGTGAGAGATCAACTATTGAAAGCAACCAATGGAGTTACCTTGAAGATAAAAGACAAAGACATAAAAGTTTTGAAAGACATTCCATTCGAGATAAGAAGGAAGAGAAGGAAATATAGAGACTTGGTTTCATTTCTACAAAGTCACAAGGTTTCCTACAGATGGTTAATACCCGAAGGATTAATCCTCAGATATACAAATGGTAAAGAAAGGATTGACTCTGTTGAAAAGGCCTGCGAGTTTTTGCATCAACATGGTCGCCCAGCAGGAGAAGGAGTAACCAATGG
>NW_015164707.1:533715-539437 GCF_001447785.1 Gekko japonicus | reverse complement strand
GTTATAGTATTAGGATGGAAAGATAAGAATAAGTGGACCATGGAGAATTGGAATAACTATCTTTTTGAATACATCCAATCAGATATCGTAACCTTGATGATGGAGGAGAAAACCTGGGAGGAAAAGAAGAGACGGATAAGAGAAAAATGGTCGCCATACTTCAATTGGATCAAGGAGGATGAAGCCAAGAAAGACATTCATTGGATACTTTGGACTTTGTGCCTGTGGCTGAAGCAATGATGGAAGAAGAAAGGGGGGGGGAGAGGACTGAGGGAAGGGGAGGAAAGGAAATATTTGTATAAGGACAAAAATGTTGAGTGTGAGACACTTGGTTAAAATAAAAAGTAATTTGTTAAAAAAGAAGAAGCTAATCCTCCCCAATGTGCAATGTGAGTCTTATTCACAAGAGCTCGAGTGTCTCAGATAGGAGAGAACAATACCAAAGACCAGCCCCCTTCTCAGGTTGAGTCCCTTCCTCGATGACAATAGGCTACTCCAAGTAGGGGAATGCTTGAATATGGCTGATGTGGTACCTGCAGTGATGAATCCAATCATCCTCCCGACTCGGCAGCATGTCATCCTCCTGCTGGTGTGACACTATCACGAAAGGGTCTGTCACCAAGGACAGCATCTCACAGAAGGAGCCATCAGGGCAGCAGGCCTGTGGATCGTCGGATCGAAGAGATGCATCGCTACAGTAATTCAGAGTTGTATACAGTGTCATAAGCTCAAGGGGCTCTATCAGCAACAGAAGATGGCCGCTCTACCACCGGACTATCTCAGTACAGAGCTCCTTTTTACCAACGTAGGCCTCGACGTGCTTGAACCCTGGAGCATGGTGACATGCAAAACTAGAGGAGGGCAGGCCAACAGCAATAGTTGGGCCGTGCTCTTCATGTGCCTAAGTGTCTGAGCTGTCCACATAGAGGTAATCGAGTCCATGGCTACCTCCAGCTTCATAAATGCCCTTAGGAGATTCCTTGCCATATGTGGTCCTGTCAAGCTACTCAGGTCAGACTGTGGCACAAACTTCGTAGGAACATGTAGGGAGCTGGGAATAAACAGAAGCCCTGACTTGGATCCCATGCTCAGCAATTATCTGAGTGCCCAGAATTATACATGGATATTCAATCATCCCCATGCCTCACACATGGGAGGAGTGTGGGAGCACATGATAGGCATCGCACACAGGATTCTAGATTCCATGCTGGCAGGAACACCTTCCCTCACACACAAGACATTGTCTACTCTCCTAGCAGAAATATCTGCCATCATCAATGCCAGACCTCTGGTTCCAGTGTCTTCAGATCCTGAGAACCCAACTATCCTGACACCGGCAACCTTGCTGACACAAAAGACAGGCAAATAGCCAGCACCTCTTTGTCTTTGTGGCCAAAGACATACTCAAACAGCAATGGAGGCAAGTTCAACTCCTCACGAACACCTTCTTGAAACATTGGAAGCAAGAGTATCTTCTGACTTTACAGAGCCAACGCAAGTGGGAAAATGTCAATCCTAACCTGCGGGAAGGAGATGTCGTGCTGCTGAGGGAGAAAGATGCACCCTGAAACTCGTGGCCCATAGGACTCGTAAATCAGACCTTGCCTGGTGAGAATGGACTGGTCTCCAAGATTGAAGTGCGTGTCATCACACACGACGGCCCACAGGACCCCACCCCAGCCTACCAAAACTTTCAAAAAGAAAGCAAAGCAAGCTGAGAAATAAGATGGTGGAAAAATATATATGTCAGCCACGGCAGTAAACTCTCAGATGCAGATAAGTCCAGTAAAAGGCTTTATTCTGGAAATCAGAAAAGTTCGCAGGCTGGTTGAATCTCCTTGACAGAACTAACCTTAATTGCAAAGTTGTAAATTACAAGACCTCTGGTTCAGCCCACATTCACACGACATGGTTACATGGTGCATAGAAAGGTTACTACAGTTCAGTTACTACAGTGAGAATGTTTATCATATGACTTCCTTTGAAGGCCACGGGAGATCAGAAGAGTGCACACTCCCTGGCCTTAGTTACAGGAGACATTCTTAACAGTGTTAACAAGCGCCGCTAATCTATTAGTTCACACAGACATGTCTCTGATCCCTCTTCCAGGATGTCAGAGGAGGAATCTTGGAGACATTGCCAGCAGGTGTTGTAATGGGAAAGTAAGTGGGAAGAAAACAGATGCAGCAAGAGCATAGCTATGTACACCAGTAAGGCACAGTTACATTGAGCCCTGTTACAGTAGACCACCAGAGCTTATCTAGGCTGACCCTGTGAACCAGCAAGGGTCTGATTCTGATATGCCACCCCCCCCAACGCCTTTCCCACCTACCTGCCACCAGGCTTATCGGGGTACCTGTGATGAAACTTGCGAACCAAAGTAGGAGCTTGCACATGGTGTTGCAACAACCCACTCATTTTCTTCAGGGCCAAAATCTTGCCACTGAACTAAAGGGGAGCAGTGGCACAGTGGGTATATCCCACTGTCTTAACATCCGAACTGTGTCAGTTCGAGCCCCGCGCTGGTGTGAGCAGCCAGCCTGTTGTCCCCAGCTCATCGTCCATCTAGCGATTCGAAAGCCTCGACGAGTAGATAAAATGGGAACCACTCCTTAGAGAGGGTGGGCACACCAACTCCCCTCTGGGAAGGTGTTAGCTGTTGGTTGGGGACGTCCTGGTCCAGGATCCGGAAGGTGGAAGAATCTACTCGGCTACGAAAAAATCCCTGCAGTGGGATGCTCTGACCAGGCGGTGGCAGTGTGGCGATACGACATATGGGTCCTGAAGCCCCAACGTCATCAAGCCAGTCGACGTAGCCATTCCAGAGATGACTGAGCCAAGCCAGAAACATTTCCACCATGCAGTTACAGCGTGTGCAATTAAAATGAATTATATGTTGTCTTCCCTATCCCCTATGAAACATTGTTAGTCCCCTGTCTAAAGAGTAACTGTAAATCACTTTGAGCCCACTTGTGGGGAAAGTGAATAATAAATCGAAAGCATCATCATCATCATCATCATCATCATTATTATTATATACTGTAACTGCCCATGACACACACGAGAATCCAGAATAGATTTCACAACAGGGTGAAGTTCTCCATCTCTCCGAAGAGGAGGAGGAGCAGGTGGCTTGTTCTTCCAAGGGCCTTGTCCTGGATCCTGTTTTAATAATCTGAAGTGAAATACAGGATGGATGTTACACAGTGATTTAGGTAGATCTAGTTCTACAGCCACCTTATTGATCACACGCACCACCTTTTAGGGCCCCACATATTTCCAGCCCAACTTTCTATGGGGTTGCAATCCCTTAAGATGCTTAGTGGAGACATAGACATGATCACCTGGTTTGAGGTCCCATTCAGGTCTCCTTTTACCATCAGCATATTTTTTGTAGTCCTTTTTAGCTTTATCCAAAGTCTTGTGTAATAATTCCCAGTTTTGGGTAACATTAGACCACCACATTTGAGCATCATTTATTACGGGCTCAGACAGATCCACCATTGGAAGGGGACCCCCTTCATACCCATGCACCGCTTTAAAAGGGCTCATCCCAATGGATGAACACCAGGAATTATTATATGAATACTCAGCAAAAGTCCTGCTGATAATTTACATAACATCTTAACACCTGTTCCAATATTTGGTTGGTACGTTCCATTTGTCCATCAGTTTCCGGGTGATAACTGCTACTGACCCCCCTCTCCACCCCTAAAAGGGCCACCAGCTCTTTCCAGAACTTGGCAACAAATTGGACCCCCCTGCCACTGACCACCTTCTTTGGAATTCCATGGAGCTGGGTCACATGTTGTAGGAACAGGGTTGCCAACTGCTTAGCAGTGGGAATAGTTTTACAAGGTACAAAATGTGCTTGTTTGGAAAATGTGTCTACAACAACCCAAATGACTGTTTTCCCTTGACTTAGGGGTAAATCAGTGATGAAATCCATAGAAATCACAGACCAAGGTCGGTTGGGGGTTTCCAGGGGTTGCAATTTACCAGGAACCTTCCCCCTCTGGCGTTTACTCATAACACAGGTTTGACAGGAAGACACATAAGTGGAAACATCTTTTCTCATGCCTGGCCACCAGAACTGACAGTAGACTAAGTGCAGCGTTTTTAAAAACCCAAAATGGCCAGACAATTTACTATCATGACTCTGTGAGAATATGTCACCCCTTAACGCATGAGGGACATAAGCCTTTTCCCCTTTATACCAGATTCCGTTATCCTTATGTTGTAAACCTTCCCACAACACTACTTCCAGATCCTGGCCAGAAAAAGCATCTTTAAACCTTTCAATCCAATCAGAAGGCTGAGTTTTTACAATAGCAGATTGTTGCACCGCCCCCTTTCTTGGATTGATTAGGGGGTTGGGATGACATTTGTCCAGGAAATGACTCATCGGGCGGGCTGTCACCTGCACCCACCCCCCTTACTCTGTTCACACATTGATTGAGGTTTCACAGCATCAGTACTTTGCACCATAGGGGATTCGTCGACTACTTCCCACCCCTTTTCTTTTGACTCCTCATTTGTACCGCCCCTCCTAGTTGTACAGGGGAGAACACCATATCAATGATTTCTTCCCTCTGGCTGTTATGTTGGGGCATTCTAGACAGGGCATCAGCTAGGAAATTATTCTTCTCCGGTAATTGAAATCAAGAAAAGAACTCAACCCATCTGACTTGCTTTGCACTTAACTTACGTGGGGTGCACAGTGCTTTTAGGTTTTTGTGATCTGTTGTCAGCGAGCTGCCATTGAAAGTTCTGGTTCCCTGAGTGTGTTCCCTTCCCCCTCTTTCCTTTTCTATTGTGTTCTGTACATTCTTGTCTTTAGGTGTCTGTAACTGCTCAAGGTTACCCAGCTGGAGTGGGAAGATGAAGCCCTGTTATCTGCTCGCTTGTTAGTGGTATCTTTTGCCTGTGAACCAAGAGCCTATTTTGAGAAAGGCAAACCGTTACATTCCCATGCAATTACCTGTCAGTGCCTTCCTTATTCGCGCCGGCGGGAAAGGGATCTATTGGTTATAGTTGGTTCAAAGTTCCTTTATTATGTTACCCTCTGGGGTCTGTGTTCATTCCTAACAATTCTACTGTTCCTGCTTCTTTCAAACGCTTTGGAATAAATTTTGCTTTAACCTTTAAACGTGGATTTATTTTGGAGACTTTGGAGATTCAACATTTTGTTAGGAATCCCTTTTCCTCATCGCCCCGAGTCTGATTGCAATCATGAGCGGGACAGAGAGGAATGTACCTACAACGGTACCTACAACGGTACCTACAACAGTACCTACAACAGAGGGGGACTTATTCGGCGTCCCGGTCACCTCTGCGGCCCCACTGGTCACCACGGCACCCGTCTCGGTGCCTGCAACGGGAGCAGTGGGGGGAACGGTACCTCGCCCGAGCTACTTGCAGTGGCCGCCTCAGACCCCGAGTCACTGGGGTCGGAACCAGGTGCTGGCTTACGAGGACTGGACGATGTTTGACACCAAAGGCACGAAAGAGACTTACTCCTACCGAGGGAGCGGCCTCCGGGACAGCCTGGGTGAGCGAGAGCAGAGGCGCGGAAGGTACCGAGGGGAGGAAGATGACTTTTGGCCGGACGATCCTGGGAGAGGATCGGGCCCAGGACTCAGTGAGACTCACCGAGACCCCAGTGAGGATCGCCTGGAAGAAATCGAACGGTCGTTGCAGCAGGTCATGCGAACAGTGGCTG
>NW_015164707.1:529093-531565 GCF_001447785.1 Gekko japonicus | reverse complement strand
AACCAAGCCGCTAAGTTGAGAGACTGCCCTGATCATTTGTTAGCCGAAATGTACCGGCCCGGCTTGAATCAAGACATCAGAGAAACTGTCTTGAGGTCTGTAGAGCCGGTCTCCCTTATGGCGTGGGCCCAAGAAGCCGAAGGAGCGGAGAGTCGACTTCAGACCATCAGGCTGGACTGGTGGAAGAAGGGGATATTCGGGCCCCTTATATGCTGCGTCAATTTCATAAACGTTTCCCGGGCAAGCCGGGAGATTCTCGGACAAGCCGGGAGATTCCGGGAGAGGAGGGGTAAGTTGTATTTTCAGGAGGGCAGTATGTCAGCGAGCTGCCATTGAAAGTTCTGGTTCCCTGAGTGTGTTCCCTTCCCCCTCTTTCCTTTTCTTTTGTGTTCTGTACATTCTTGTTTTTAGGTGTCTGTAACTGCTCAAGGTTACCCACCAGCTTCTCCAAAGCCTTGCAGGCTGTGCTGGATGACAACATCAAGGAATCGCCTGTTTTGAGAAAGGCAAACCGTTACATTCCCATGCAATTACCTGTCAGTGCCTTCCTTATTCGCGCCGGCGGGAAAGGGATCTATTGGTTATAGTTGGTTCAAAGTTCCTTTATTATGTTACCCTCTGGGGTCTGTGTTCATTCCTAACAATTCTACTGTTCCTGCTTCTTTCAAACGCTTTGGAATATATTTTGCTTTAACCTTTAAACGTGGATTTATTTTGGAGACTTTGGAGATTCAACATCTGTCCACACTTCAAAGGGTTGTCTGGCTTCCTCAAACCCCAGGTGCTAAGGGCTAAGGGCCAGCTTCATTGCTGAAGCCTCCTTCTCCCACACAGACCAGTTGTGCTCAGCTCCCGAGAATTTTCGGGACACACAAGCTAGGGGATGGAGTTTTCCATCTTTGCCCTTTTGCAAAATAGCCCCGCCCATTGCAACATCCGATGCGTCAACCTGGACAATATATTTTTCATTCTTGTTCGGGTGTGCTAGGATGCGTTCCGATGTGAACAAGGTTTTTAGTTCCTCAAAAGACTTCTGACACTCGAGAGTCCAAGTTAGTTTGCACCACCACCCTTTTGTGGCTTCCGGCCCCTTCCCCTTGGCTTTTTAATAAATCAGTGAGGGGCAGGGCCACCTGGGCGAAGTGGGAGATGAAATTACTATAGAAATTGCAAAATCCTAGGAAGCTCTGGAGTTGCCTCCTCGTTGTCAGCAAGCTGCCATTCTGTTTTCTGTGACCTCTGTGTACATATCCTTTCCCTGTTGCACCCGGCTTGTTTTCTATCATCCTGCTCCTGCGTTGGAATGCACAAGATAACTGCTGGAGGTTGTGTGGGGGAGAAGATGCTGTAATGCTTGCCTATTGCTTTTCTCATGAGTACTGCACCTGTGTTTTGTCTGATGTTCTGCCTGGTTCCCATGGACTGGGCGCGCAACCGTTTCATTAGCCCGCCAGCGGGAATGCTATTCATTGGATCTGTATCTGTTTGAATTTCCTTTATTATGCTTGACCTAACTGTGTATCCCCAGTTCTAACAAAGAACGTGTTTGAGTATGTCTTCAACGCTTTGAAATAAATTTTGCTTTTCTTGAAAACGTGGATTTATTCTCGATGCTTGGGGATCCAACATATTGTTAGAACTCTCTTTCTCCTATCGTTCCGAATCTGGCAAGATCATGAGCGGAACTGAGGGAAACCTACTTAACACGGAGGGGGACTCAGGATCGGTCCCACATACCTCCGTTCCTTTGGTGTTCACGACTGCAGCCTCGGTGGAGGGTGCCGTCGGGGGAGCGATTCCCCGCCTGCCTGAACATCTGTCTTGGCCGCCTCCGACCCCTTCGCACTGGGGTCCGCGGAAGACACAACAGCAGGATGACTGGACTATGTACAACACTCAGGGCACCCGAGAGGTGTACTCCCGTCGGGGGAGCGGATTACGTGAGAGTCTGTTTGACAAGGGATTGTTCCCGGAGCCGGGGACTACCTCGGAGAAGGGGAGTTCCAAGCAAGACCTCGAGGAGTGGATGTTCGAGCCATCGGGGCCGCGAGGCCACGCAGAAGATGAGGAGGGCACCGGAGCCTTCCAAACGGAAGAGGACTATGACCCACCCCCGGACTATCGACCTCGGGACCCCATCCCGGAGGAAACTACCGGGGAACGACTAGCAGAACTGGAAGACTCGGTGAGAGACTTAATGCGGGCATTCCAGGATGTGATGGAAGGTCTGCCGGGAATGATGGACGTTAGAATGGCTAATTTCCTTGACGCACACGCCGCGCAGCAACAAGTTGCTCCTGCACCGGGATTTCCCGCGCCGCCGATGCCTGCTCAACCACTGATGGGACCTCCGCTGCAAGCACCGGGAGTTCCCGCGCAGCAGGTACCTGTGCAGCCGCCGGTGAGACCGCCTCTGCAAGTGCCTGTGCAACCGCCGATGCCGGGGGGTCCGCCGGTGCCGGGTCTGCCGCC
>NW_015164707.1:521180-525449 GCF_001447785.1 Gekko japonicus | reverse complement strand
TTGTGTTCTGCACATTCTTGTTTTTTAGGTGTCTGTAACAGCTCAAGGTTACCCAGCTGGAGTGGGAAGACGAAGCCCTGTTATCTGCTCGCTTGTTAGTGGTATCTTTTGCCTGTGAACCAAGAGCCTGTTTTGAGAAAGGCAAACCGTTACATTCCCATGCAATTACCTGTCAGTGCCTTCCTTATTCGCGCCGGCGGGAAAGGGATCTATTGGTTATAGTTGGTTCAAAGTTCCTTTATTATGTTACCCTCTGGGGTCTGTGTTCATTCCTAACAATTCTACTGTTCCTGCTTCTTTCAAACGCTTTGGAATATATTTTGCTTTAACCTTTAAACGTGGATTTGTTCCCGGACAAACCGGGAGGTCTCCCGCCCAGCCCGGGAGATCTCCCGCCCGACCCGGGAGGTGTGTTGTAAGTGTATTTTAAGGGGGGCAGTATGTCAGCAAGCTGCCATTCTGTTTTCTGTGACCTCTGTGTACATATCCTTTCCCTGTTGCACCCGGCTTGTTTTCTATCATCCTGCTCCTGCGTTGGAATGCACAAGATAACTGCTGGAGGTTGTGTGGGGGAGAAGATGCTGTAATGCTTGCCTATTGCTTTTCTCATGAGTACTGCACCTGTGTTTTGTCTGATGTTCTGCCTGGTTCCCATGGACTGGGCGCGCAACCGTTTCATTAGCCCGCCAGCGGGAATGCTATTCATTGGATCTGTATCTGTTTGAATTTCCTTTATTATGCTCGCCCTAACTGTGTATCCCCAGTTCTAACAAAGAACGTGTTTGAGTATGTCTTCAACGCTTTGAAATAAATTTTGCTTTTCTTGAAAACGTGGATTTATTCTCGATGCTTGGGGATCCAACACTCGTTTTGGGGGGCTCCCAATTCAACACATCATGTACCTTGGCTGGGTCCATCTTCAACCCTTGTTGGGTGACCCGGTAACCCAAGAAGTCTATTTCAGTTTTATGGAACTCACATTTAGACAGTTTAACATACAGTTGGTTTTCCCACAGAGCTTTTTTTTTTAAGCTTCATTACATTGATTCATAACTCATTTAGATCAATATGAATTAAGTATTTCAAACATTTTCCCTTTTCTTTACATTTTAAGTGTTAACTGTCTAAAGACAATGCCCCCCCATTCATCTCAGTTAAGTCAAGGCACAATTCAAAGTCCTTCAGCCTTTATTACTCTCTTCCTCTTCTCTTCCTCAATTTATAAGGACTTTTCGGAGCAGCAGCTCCTTGCTCAGTCAGCGAGTTCTCTCAAGAAGATCCCGACTCCAGCTCTCCACTCGATTTGCTGTCATCTTCCTTTCCTTCTTCCTCTGGTTTTCCCAGCTGAATTCTTAGAAACTCTTTGGCTTTAAAAACAGAGTCAATTCTTTCTTTTTTATCCTTCATCTTGAAAGTTACGCCTTCCGGAATTAGCCATTTGTATCCAATGGTTTTCCCACAGAGCTTTCAGCACTTGTCTAACTAACTTCACGTGTGACTCTAAGTCTTGAGAATACAGTAGCACATCATCAAGATAACAGACAGCCCCCTTGAATCAATGCTTGTGTAACACTTCATTAATTAAATTCATGAATACCCCGGGAACCCCAGACAGACCAAAGGGCATGACCAGGTACTCAAACTGCCCCAGGGGTGTATTGAAGGCAGTCTTGTGTTCATCACCTTTCCTGATGCGCACCCGAAAGTAAGCATCACATAAGTCCAGTTTGGTAAAAATCTTCCCCTTCGCCGCCTCCCCCAGCAAGTCTTTGATCAGAGGTAGAGGGTAAGCATTTGACATAAATACAGCATTCAAACCTCTATAGTCCGTACACAATCTCAACCCTCCATCCTTCTTTTTCCGGAATAACACAGGAGCAGCAAAGGGGGAGGTGGCTGGATGAATAAATCCTCTCTCCAAGTTCTCTCCAAGTTCTTGTCAATGAACCGCCTTAGTTCCTCCCGTTCGGCAGGGTTCATAGCAAATTATACTCTGGTTTCTCTTCAGATCACATAAATTTTCCCTTTAGGCAAAGTCTGTCCTTCCAAAATTTCAATAACACAGTCCGTTTTCCGATGGGACAGCAATTTGTCCGCCTCCCGTTCTTCAAAAACTTTCCCCAAGTCCCAGTATTCCTCAGGGATGTCTAATAGTTCCTCCCTTGCCAGGCAAACTCTGGCTGGGACAGCCGGGGTTTCCATTCCCCATATTGGGTCCCATTGATGCGCTTTACAATGCGGATCCAGAAAAGTCATGGTGCCTTGACTCCACTGTACATAGGGGTCGTGAGCAGCTAGCCAATGACTCCCCAACACCATTGGAAACTGCGCTGTGGGGTGAATGATAAAGGCACACTTTCCCCAATGCCCTGACACCCCCACTGGCATCTCCAGGGTTTGGTGCTGACAGGAAGCCATGGTAGTCCCATCTATTTGGGTAAAAACCACGGGGTCTTCCAGCTTCACCATCCCCACTCCCAATCAAGGAGTGGACTTACTAGGGATGGACTTAAAAGGTTCCAGGAACATCCCGAATCTAGGAGAGCTCTAAGGCTCTAAGGCTGACTCTGTGGACCAGCAAGGATCTGATTCTGACAATATATTAAGTGACACTCTATAGAATACAAAGCATGTACAAAAGGCTTTCAGCATCAGACAATATCAACACAATGTACACAGAGCAATATAAGCACAAGGAGCAGTGTAAGCACAACAAAGATTTCTCAGCTTGCTTTGTTTTCCTTTTGTTTTTTGCTGGGAAGTCTCCTTTTTGTATATATTGTCCTATTTGACCACTTAACTGTTTTGCATTTTCTGATGAGGAAAGAGATAGAATCTTGTCTAATGTACCTAAATTGACTCAAAGTTTTTTCCACAATGCATGTGCTGACTGGACCCAGTCAGAAGATTTACTCATGAAAAAAGTAAAATTAGCTTTACATGCTTCCTCTTTAAATGACTATTCTCAATCCAATCTGATTCCAAGAGGTTTGCATATGCAAAAGGGACTGGCCATGTTCTTGGACGCCGAAGAGTTCAGCAATAAATGGATAGCTATTCTCAATAAGTGCTCATATGACTTAATGTTGCTCATCATAGATCAGTCAGTGATTGAAACTGAAAAAGTTGACTTAAAAATTAAAACTATGAAGGATAAGCTTAAGAACTCTATGCTGTATTAAAGCCCCAGAGGAACGTTTTCTCTTTGAGAAAAAGACTAGAGAAACTAAGATTTAAAAATATGAAAAAGAAAATCGAGGTGATCTCCAGAATACAGTCTATCAATGGTGCTCTCCTAATGATAACAATACCCGGAGAGTATCCTGGGTGGACTCAAGGACTAATCATTCTGATTATGATACTACAGAAGCTGAAGGCTCCACTAATACTTCTGGAGACATGGGTCCCTCTTACAGATCAAGTCTCTATAGAAAGAGTAAAAGACTTGCATGCCAAAATTTTTTACATCACTTCCCCCCACGATGGGAGAGGAAGAAAATTTAGTTATCAATTTATCCTCAAAAGTACTTACACCTCAGGAAACTCGACTGTTGAATCTAGGTTTAGGCTTTGTGCCAACACTGAAATACAATTCATTCCAAACTAGAATCGATCTTTTTCAATTAATTAGATTTTTAAAATTAAAGAAGTTTTTTGAAAATGAAACAAATATAGAACCTTGTTTATATATCTAATTCCGAATTTCCGCACATCGGGGGGACCTGGAGGGGAGGGAGAGTTTTGTGCACACGTGGGGCGGTCCCCAGGTGTGCACAAAAATCAGAAACCCTGTAAAAAATATCGGGGGGATGTTTAAATCCCCCCAAAACTGACAGAGCGTCCCCTGCGCATGTGCAGGGAACGCTCTGCAGGCGGCCTCCTGCCGCTGCGGAGGGGGGGAAGAGAGCAGCGAGGGGCGAGCGGCAAGCTGCTCGGCCCTCGCTTAGGTGCCGGGATGGGGGTGGGGGAGAAAGCAGCGAGGGGCGAGCAGCCCTCACTTAGGTGACTGAATGGGGGGGAAGAGTAGAGAGGGCTGAGAGGAAAGCTGCTCAGCCCTCGCTTCGGTGCCGGGATGGGGGAAGAAGAGAGCAGCGAGGAGCCGGGGGGGGAGGCAATGGGGGGGAGATCAAGGGGGGGGGGGAGTGGAGGGGCGAGCAGCCCTCACTTAGGTGCCGGAATGGGGGGGAAGAGTAGAGAGGGCTGAGAGGAAAGCTGCTCAGCCCTCGCTTCGGTGCCGGGATGGGGGAAGAAGAGAGCAGCGAGGAGCCG
>NW_015164707.1:496853-516313 GCF_001447785.1 Gekko japonicus | reverse complement strand
GCTTAGGTGCCGGGATGGGGGTGGGGGAGAAAGCAGCGAGGGGCGAGCAGCCCTCACTTAGGTGACTGAATGGGGGGGAAGAGTAGAGAGGGCTGAGAGGAAAGCTGCTCAGCCCTCGCTTCGGTGCCGGGATGGTTTTTTCAGGGGGGGAGGGGGGGGGGGGGGAGGCAAGGGGGGGAAGGCAAGGGGGTTGGAGGAGAGGGGGGAACCAGCAGGATGGGGGGGTACTTACCTCCTCCTGCTGCTTCCTCCTCTGCCTCCCCCCCGCGAGTATCGCGGGTCCGCCCCTTGTTTAAGCCTAAATCTCAGCTTGTACCAAACATAGCCGTCCCTTCCATTGCAGTCTTTTAACATTTAGTAATATCGGATATCAAGGCTTTGGAGAACTTAAGACTTCACAATGAACACAATCTGCTTTGGAGTCCGCAATGGCCGCTCAAGACGACACCGTAATTAATTAATATTAATTAAGTCTTTTCAGTTTGGCTGTGCGTTGATCACATCCTAGGAAGCGTTCAGCTCTTAGACAGAGCTGAGTGCCGGACAGGAACAGCTACCATTGTTGCCTCCTGCCTCTTCTGCTGATCCCTGGCCTTCCTGGTGTTTTGGGGCATCATGGCGAGCTGCGAAGCTGCTCCTGTGGCATCATCTTGGGCTTTTGCTGCTGTCCCTGAACAGTTTCTTTGACCCTGCACACTTCCATATTTCTCCAGGTGGAATTTTTGGGGGGAGCTTTCGCAAGAGGGTGTGCTGTTTCCAAGCATGATGCTGGGGTTCCTGAGCTTTCCTCTTTAAGCCAGTGCAAAGCAAGAACCTCCTTTTCTCCAGCCTAAAGAAGAAATTGCAGGGTGATAGTGGACACAGGTTTATCTGAAAGCTTTGCCTGCAGCCAATCCAGGGAGGAGGGAGGGAGAGACGGAGCTAAGCCCCACCTTCAAAGTGACAGAGCTAAATTCCCTCCCGCCCTCTAACAGGCTCTTTATTAAGTTCATAGTGGGAGAAGTTGGAACTGGCAAGATAAGAGTCATGTTTTATCAGCTCTTCTGTGCTGATGCAATGGTGGGGCGAGGACAGCGACAAGCAGGGAAGGAAGGACAAGTGGACCCTGCCCCTGTCTGCCCCCACCCGGCTTGCTGCTGCTGCTGCTGCTGCTGCTGCTGCTGCTGCTGCTGCTGCTGCTGCTTCCACCGCAGGGTGGCTCTTCCCACCCCTGCCCCATCCGCCCTGTGGAAACGGCCCTGCTACTGTTTTCTGGCTTTAACCTCATGCTGCTTCCTGGAATACTGCCAAAAATTACTTGAAGAGGCAGAAGCATTTTAAATGCTGGGTTGCATTCAATATGAGTTCAACTTTGTAACAGAAAAGAATGGAAAGTTGTTGAAACTCATTTCCTAAACATCATTGCTTCGTAGCTACCACTAAATGTAACCTGTCCCTGTGTCTTTTCAACAACCTGAGTAGTGTACACGTGTGAGAGAGATTAAGCATACCCATATGTAACTGTTGCTTCTGCCCCCCCCCCCACATTTGTCAAGTGGCAATCCCCGTGATTAACTTTTTCCCAGGAAAAAGGAATCCAGAGAACATCTTGCCATCTGTCAGTAAAATCCCCCTGCTTGATAACAGCAGGGTAGGTGCCCCAGCTGCAAGAAAGATGGCACAACCATCACATGAGATCTGCATATTTCTGATAAGACCAGGCCACCATCTCTTCCTGTTCAACAATCTGTATACTTTTTTGAGCTGCTCGAAATGTGATTTGCTAAGACAAAGAAACTTTCAGCCTAGAAAAAGAGGAAGTACAGCTCGAGAGGAACTGAATAAGTCTGCCTAAACCACGGAGTCACTCACCATTTTGCTTCTTTCCCCTTTGGTTCCGCCATCAAGCAAGTCTGAATCCCACTGTCTCAAGGAGCTCCTAGAGAGAGGATCCTATCATCAGTAGGCAATGGATGAGTTAGGTAAGTAACTTTTCAACCATGGGAAAACAGCAAGAAGTGAAAGCATAGAGCTGATGTACTCAGCTTTGTCAGGCTGCTGGGTGGGAGGGAGAAATACTAAGCATCTTATTGTAGGATTATTGACACTGTTTCCTGAAAGAGGGGCTGTACCTTTTAACAGCTGCATAAACAACTGGCACTTAACTAGTGCAGCTTTCTCCTATAATAGGGCAAAAATGTGTGTTGAATTCCTGCCAGACATGCAGACTTTGTTGGGAGGAAGGTGGCAGCTTTGTTTTGGTCACCTGTGCTTGGATTACTAGCATGGATACAAACAGCACAAGTAAATGAATTGCAGAGATGGAAAACTTATGAATACAAGTTTTTTATTCATTTGCAAGTAGTTGGTTAAGAGGGTATATGTTATAAATGCAACAATAGGTAATGAGCAGAAAGAGGAAAACTATTTAAATAGGATGGTGGGTCCTAGAAGTCATGAGTACAAACTGGATAGGGATAAGTTTTAGAACAGAACAAGGGTTTTAATTGTTAGATAAAATTCTGGAATGTTCTAGATGTAGCTGAATAAATACGGGAAATATTACACAATTTCTCTTTCAATATCAGTTTGATCTGCCGCAGTTATCTGCTGGTGATGTCATTTAGCTCCATGCCATGAAAAGCTTCAGTTGCCTATTTCCACATGTTAGAGGAACACCTATTAAAACTACAGACCTTGGGGGGGGGGGCGTTCATAACCGTGTTCAGCATAAAGCTCCCAGGTTGGTCCTGGCACAGGAGTGTGTGTGTGTGTGTGGGGGGGGTCAGTGAGGTTTGACTGGGAGGGAGGGTATATCACTTGATTTACAGGAGGAAGGTCCCCCCCCCATTTGGAGGCACTGATAAGCTGCAGTAATGCATGCAGTGCGTGTTGGGCAAGGATGTTTTAAATTGGGAGGGAGAAGGAAGCTTGTGTAAATTCTTGCCCAGTCAAATGGGGAAGGCCACCTTGTTTTCTGATTAGGCTCCAAAGGCAAAAATAGCAACCGCAGCAGATCTCTGAACTTCAAGCAGGCCTTCCATAGGACTAGGCAGGAGTTGGTGCAAACACCCTGCTCCCTTCCCCAGCCCAGACAAGACTGCAGACTTGTGGCTACCAGCCTGCCAAGTTGGAAGATATTCTCCTCCCAATTCAATTTCAATTTATTTCTACATTTCTACAGTCCTTAGACCAGTCATAGAAAAAGAAGTACACCTTTACAATATTTCAAGATACATCAGTGACACATTAAAAGCAAATTAAAATTTAATCTAATATCAAACAACTATATCTAACTAGCTACCTTAGAATTTCCGTGATCTGAGTATCACCATACAGAAACTGGCTACTTGGTGGGTAATTTTGGGGTTTCTATCAGATAGAAGAAACTCGAGTCTAGCTTTTTCGGAAAGACCCGGAATTCGTTCAGTCAGTGGAGTGATTTTATTACGCACCACCTTATAATATAGACATCTTAAAAACATTTGCTCTGTAGTCTCAACCTCCCTTAATGGGGAGGTACAAAGCCTTGCTGAAAAAGGAGTGTCCTTCTTGTGTTTTCCTTCAAGTACAGCAGAAGGGAGGGCAGAGCACCTTGCCAGAGTGAAGGCTCTTCTAGACCCTTTGACTGCAAGAGATGTTAAATAGTTGGCTGGACCCACAGTATTTCTGATAATTGCCCTCATCTTAATGTTTTGTATGCTGGAAAGATCAATTTGGCGTTCTATATCCTCAATTCTCTGCTTAACTAATATTTTTGCTTGGTCTGTTCCAAAAGATAAGAGCACCGGGGGAGGGGGGGCTATTTTCAGCAGATAGCTCTGAACAGACTTAGACCAATTTGATTGGAAATTGTCGCAGAGTATCAGAGGGAGTAAACCTTGTGGATTGTGATACCCCTTTAGCCAGGTATGTATTGATAGAATACAGACCCAGGCTTCAACTTTTAAACAGCCTGTCTCCAGTCTTACCCTGGCATTTGACACACATCTAGGGACCTGTAAGAACTTAGACTGACCTCTTTCTAGAGGTGCAAAATAGGAACTTGGTGGCCCCATAAATGACCCATATAACAGTTGGGCTAGCATCTTGAGTTTATATAATTTAAGGGCTGTGGGAATATATAACCCCCCTTGAGAGTAATGGAATTTTGCAATACTATTTGCAGATCTTTCTCCTTGTTCCACAGCATACTTACTATGTTGAAGTCTAGAATCCGTGGCCTGCAGAACTACCCCAAGATATTTAAAGTTATTAACTTGCTCGACCAGGACCAAATTTTTGGTCTATGCCCAAAAGCAACTATCTTGGTTTTCTGGTAGTTGATTGTAAGAGATTCTGTTTCACAGTATGAGGAGAGCTTCCCAAGAGCCCTCCTCAATCCTACAGGGCTTCTGGAGTGTAGCACTGTGTCATCAGCATATAATAACGCTGGTACTGTCCTATTGGCAAGTCTAGGGGGATGGAGTTCTGGAGTGTTAAGCCAGCTAGATAGATTGTTTATGTAAAAAATAACCAGTGCCGGGTCTAACAAGCAGCCTTGCCTGACACATCTGAAGGTCTGAATGGGTTCAGTAAGATATCCTTGTCTGCTGCATCAGACTCTCAGATAAGTTTGTTCATGTAATGCCCGTATAAGATATAGGAGTCTTCTATCAATAGTTGAATCTGATAATTTGTCCCAAAGTCGCATTCTGGATACGGAATCAAATGCAGATTTGAAATCAACAAAGGCTGCGTAAAGTGAAATTATTCCCTTAGATGAGTATTTCTCAATAAGGTGTTGGATAATTAAGCATTGATCTATTGTACATCTCCCTGCTCCCTGTTCTGCTGCTAAAATGTTTTCTTGTTCAAACCAGTCCAAACGTTTGTTCAAGAGATGCCTAACATATATCTTACTTATGATATTCAGCAGATTGGCCTATAATTTGATGGATCCTACCCTCTGTTACCTTTTTTATAAAACGGGACCACTATGGCCATTCCCCATGAATTTGGCATATGGCCTGTATCATCGATATATGTAAAAAGGAGGGCCAAAAAAGAGGCCCACAACTCCTTATTTTCTTTCACAAATTCAGGTGGGATACCATCGTAACCAGGGGCTTTAGCATTATTTAGTTGGTTTATGTGGGATTTAATCTCACCTGGGGTTACAGGAGGCCATTTGAGGGTATTTTCTAATGCTATTTGAGGGGAAGATTGAGAAGCATCCTTGTACAATTCTGTAAAAAAAAGAAACCCATTTATCTGATGGTATACAAGAGGATATTAAAGATTTGGGTCCCAAAAGTCTGCCTGTAATTAATTTCCAGAAAAGGGAAGGGTTTTTATCTTTTACTGCTATAATCAGTTTTCCCCATAGTTCTCTATTGTATTCTTTCTTGCAACTTTGTATCAGCAGTTTATAGTCTGTCTTTTGTGACAGCAGATTTGTTAGGGCTTCTCCTTTAGCCTGATCTTCTGATGTCCAATATTGCTGGTACCTCCATTTTAGATTTTTTTTTTGCTGTTACACATCTATGATTAAACCATGGTTTGGAGCAGTTATAGGATTTCTGGAACCTTTCATTATATGGATGAACGAGATATGGATTTAGCTTTTGTATAAAATTTTCATAAATGGATATGGGATTCGAATGGGTGAGATTTTCATAAACTTCTATGGGGTTTTGAATTGGCATTGAATGCCCTAGTGCTTGACAGGAGTTCATTAGACTACCTGAATTCAGAATTTCTTTTAAACATTGACCTAAAGTGCTATCCATAGAGGGCACCATAGTTTTATCCATATGCTGCTGCCTCTGGCCTTCCTGCGAGCCCCTATCAAATGGAACACAGCCACCGCCACACGAGAGGAGAGGGCTCTTCCTTGTGTCCTGGAATACTCTAGTTGGACAAATGCCAAATGTACCTAAGAAGCCTCTCATCTTAAGCAGCATTCGTGGGATAGTGGGTTGCCGAAATAGCAGGACCAGTCTTCTACTTCTGCTTGAGGGACGATTAGGAAGTCTTTCAATTTGTTCTAAATCAACCTCATCAGCCTCCAACTTCAATAGACAGCATAATGAGAAAATCACTTCTTGTCTACTGCCCCAGCGGCCTGCATTTACTGCAATTTGAGCAATTTCCAGGGCAACCTGAGAACTTTCCATATCAGAAAATTCTTAGAGGAGGACTGGTCTACAACTTCATCATTTAGAGTTGAAGGATGGCAAGAAGCAGCATCAAAGTCTCTCCTTGGCAGTAGCTTAGAACCAACCTCTCCTTTGGGTGAGTGTTCTGGCACTGCTAGATGTGGCATGCCTCCTAAATTTCTCTTAAGTAGATTTTCTAGACTAGACAGGTTGGCTGATATTTTGTTTAGTTGCTGGAAGATGGCTATGACTGTTTCAGCCATTAGAAGACACTGATCACTAATCAATTTGGTTAAGTCTGCTTTTGAGGTTTCTCTGTTTTCTCTTAATGCTGTAGAGTTTAAAGGACTTGAGTTCAAAGTAGGTTCCTGGTGGGAAGTAGCAGTCTCTCTCACACTCTCAGCAAAAACCTCATTATTCAGGAGTGGAAATTGCAGGGAACTAGAGGGATTCAGGTCTGAGGGCTCCAATACACGGAGCCTGTTTTCCAAAGGAGGAATCCCCTCCCACAGAGTGTCTTTTAAAAATCATCTATGCGAAGCTGCTTTGAGGATTTACTGTAAGATGTTACCAGAGAGCCAGAGTTCAAGTCATTTCTATTTCTTTTCTTAGTCATTTTGGTAGCAGTAAGACAGCACACAGTCTTTAGGTCTTTAAGACTCTTTAAGTCTTATCTATAAACAAAACAAACTATCTGAACTACAAGGCTACAGGGCTAACCTAATACACTAGTCTAACTTAGGGAGTAACTCCATGAGACAAATCAAATCCAAAAGATAAGAAAAAAACCTTAATGCCTTGAAGCTCCGCGAACAGCGTCTGTGCAGGACGCTGCCCCACCGGAAGTATCTCCTTGCTCACCGGTTTCCAAAGCAGATTAAGCAGCAAGAAGCCTATTCTCCTCCCAAATAGGTAGTGACAACCACCAGTAAACCCTTGCACCTGTCAGACTCCTGAGTCAATTAGTTCTCAACAGCAGTCATTCATAAGAATTAAAGTTTATTGAGATCTTTATGGCATTCAGGTATCTTAACTGTTTCGTGTTAGAACTGAGGATAAAGCGCGCGAAGCTAATAGATATACAGAATTCAAGGGGGACCAAAATGGCTCAGGGACAATCAGACGACAGGTAGGAGCCCGCCAAGCTAACGGGCCAGCTTTCTCAAGAGAAAGAAGACACCAGGCACTCAAGGCTATATGGCTCGGCTTACAGGGAGAGATAACCAAAACAAGAGAAAGCAGAAATGAAAGTAAACATTCCATAGTTACCCCACCCCCCACTCTCATGGCAGCCAGGGTAGCACAAAGGCCTGGCTGACAGCACCATACCTCCATGGTACAGTTGCCAGTCTCCAGGTGGGGCTTGGTGATTTCTCAGGGTTACTACTGATCTCCAAACTTCCCCTGAAGAAAATGGCTACTTTGGAGGGTGGGCTATGTCCCCTCCCTAAGCCCCTCCGTCCCCAGGCTCCAATCCCAAATCTCAAAGAATCTCCCAGCCTGGAGTTGACAACCCTTCCCCATAGTGATATGTTGCAGCAGAACCTTAAATGTTGGGGGAGAGGGAATGAGAGAGTCCAGTAGAGAAATATCGTGTGGAACATGAGATGCAAAGCTGAAGGCAGAAAACTTCCACAAAGCCAACTGAAGGAAGATTTGTACCTTTATCCTCTATCCGGTCACTCCAGAAACAATGTGTGGTTTGGGCGGAGCAGACAAACTTCAGTACAAGACAACTGTTGCTGACAAATTAGGGTGAATTTGTGGGTTGTGCGTAATCTGGAAGACTTGAAAAATGTAAATGAGGTGGTTTTGCTGACAGGAACTGGATTACAGTATATAAAAATGTGGGTGTGAGTGTGCATTCTCTCTTGTATGACTCACTCCACACCTCTGTTTTGCAATGAGAAAAAGCCACAAGGTATCTTAACCACGTCTCTCAAAATGGAAAGGATCAGCAGAAACACACTCACAAAGCTTGTGGCAGGAGACTTTGTCCAGGCCACTGGAAAAAGCTGTCATTAGGAAGAGATTTTTAAAGGCTACTGACATAGCAGTTTAGGTGCCTGATGAAAAAAATAGGCTAAGATGGCTTGCTTTTCTTTGGGAGGAGTCACAATTAACACAGGTTAGTCTCTGGAAAGAAGATATACTAACATTGGACAGAGTAGAAGAACGCCTTTGTGACTAAAGGAAACCTCCACATTCAGAGACGGTAAGCCCCTGAATACAAGTGTCAGGAGGGAATATCGCAGAAAACCTTGATCTTTACATTAGGGTTGCCAGGTCTTGCAACCCCCAAATCTTGCTTCCACTCTGTAGGGCTGGGGGGCTGTTTTTGAAGAAAATGAAGCAAAAAAACCATTGCAGCAATAGTGTGATGCAGGCTGGGGGTGGAGGGAGGGCTGGGGGTGGAGACAAGGGGGCATGCATGTGATGTTGCTGATGTCACTGCATCACTTCCAGGTAAAGCCATAGAATTTCCAGCGATTCCTAGAGCTACCCGATGTCACTAACAGGTTTTACCCAAAAGTGATATAGCAACATCATCTGGTTTTTATTTTATTTTTGTTCCACTGCTGCTCAGTGGCAGAAGGCAACAGGGATTGCTTATGGGAAGCCTCCTGCCTTAGCAGCCATAGCAGGAGGCCTGGTAAGCCTAGCAGGGCAGTATTTCTAGGCCAAACCCGGGGGGGGGGGGGAAATGTCAGCTGAATCCTAGACTGGCATGATGTCACTTCTTGGTCTGGAAATGATGTTGTGCCGTAGGCCATGGCAAACCCCCCCCCCCCGGGCATGTTCCCTTCTCCCCAGAATCCTGCTGGGCACCAACGCTAGACTCCGTGTCCTGTTGTTGGCCCTCTGGAGTAACTGTTTGGCCACTAGACAGGATGCTAGACTAGATGGATTGCTGCTCTGATCCAGCAAGGCTTTTCTGACATTATTGCAACAATTATATGTTGATCAGTGCAAGAAAGATGTCAAGCAGAGAGACTATAATTATTAAACTTTTGTCCTATTCAATTATTTAAAAATATTATTAATAGTACAACTTGCAACTAAACTGTTCCCAGAAGCAATGTAACAGCCTGCCCTTAGCCTTCAGGATGGGAGCAAAAGTATAATGCCATACTAAGGAGAGTTATGCCTTTCCAAACCCATTGACTTCAATATATGAAATTATGTGGGTGTAAATCTGCTTAGGATAGCATTGGTAGAGTCTGAGTCTGGGGGCCACCTGGAAAAAATCTGTGAGTTGCTTTTAGGCTCTCTGTTTTTTATGTTGTAGTGCAGGGGTCCCTAACGTGGTGCTAGTGGGCACCATGGTGCCTGCGGACTATTGAGGTTAACTGGTTGTCAGGATGCACAGCCAAACAAAGAAGTACATGCTTGTCATAAGGTTATACTTTAATGTAAGAGCTATAGAGGCAGTAACATCAGTACTGTTAGGAATGGCTACTTTCCTACATAAAGGGATGTGGGGCATTCGTACGCACACACCCCGCACACACTCATAGGCCAATCGGCCTGACTCCTGCGCAGGGGAAATGGGGCCCCAGGCCGTTATAGCCAAAGCTGGGAATCGAAACCGATCCCACGGATAATACATGGGGAGATGCTACATAGACAGCTAGCTAGCACGGTCATAGATAAGGAGGACAAAGGAATGCGGCATCAGTTGGTACACAGGTCAAGCAGCTGCACTCTCACCCATAAACATCATGGTGGCATAGCTGACATTCTGCCCACCCAAAAACCAGCCCCTCCCGGGCATTCCGGGAGGTCTCCAGCCCCGTCCGGGAGGTCTCCCGGTTAGTCCGGGAGGGGTCCCAGCTTGGGCCTCACCATTGGTGCTGGGGGAAGGGGGGGAGGCTTACCTGTGGCTGCTTCCTCCTCCTCCTCCTCCGCATGGAGCTCCCCCCCGTGAGTATCACGGGTTCTCCTTCTTGTACGTTCTAATCTTTTAGACTCAATTTTATTCAATCTTTTGGGCCATTCAGACGCCCTGCTGATGTATCGTCTTCTTGATGACTCATTACCTGAAATAACTGAAAAAGTAGCCCAATTTTTAAGTTTGGTAAACAAGGACTGATTGAAAATTGTTCAACTGCTTATATTTAAATGATCCTCTATATTTGCTTACTGTCTGTATGGATAACTTGATATATGCCAATAAAGGCTTTTTGTATTGTATTGTACTTGTAGTCAGATGGGAGATGCAGAAAACAAAAGGGGAATAGACAGAATTCACAAAACACGGAATTCACAATATATATTGGCTTTGTTCAGATGCTTTGTTGGCAGAATTGGAACTAACCTCGGAGAGTTTGAGTGAAGTTGACGCAACCCCCCCAAAGGTTTGCTTTCTTCTGGAACATGACAACAAGGATAAACGAGCATCAACGGTATCACAGACCCATGTTGAGCAGAACAAGAAACTGATTACCCCAGAAACCAAAAAGGTATTATCCTTTAACTTCCTCCTTAGCAAGAAGTACAGGTTCCATGTTATGGAAGGCTGAGGTTTCTGAAGATGAAACTTGTCCCCTGCAGCAAATTTATTTTGCTCGATCATCTACTGCAGTCTATAATGATTACATTTTTCATTAGTGCTTTATAATGTTTATCCTAAGAAGTGATGAAAAGCAAAACGTAGCAGAAGAATGAAAAGGTCTATTGTAGGATTAAGTTGGAAAAGATCTGTGTGAGGACCGCACAGAGCAGTGGACTTTTAAACAATAGTTTGTAGAACTGTAACTGAGTAGGTGAACTAGGGCTGCCAACTCCAGGCTGGGAGGTTCATGGAGATTTGGGGGTGGAGCCTGGGAAGGGGGGGTTAGGAAGGGGAGGGGCCTCATTTGGATAGAATAGCACGGAGTCCACCATCCGCAGTAGCCCTGTTCTCCAGAGGAACCCGTCTGTGTCGTCTGGAGACCCATTGTGATCCCAGGAGATTTCCAGGCCTCACCCAGAGGCTGGGCATTCCAGTGACGGACTGGAAAAGATTCTGTCTGAGACCCCAGGGAGCTACTCAGCAGTACAGGGCTACATGAGCAATACAGTGCCACTGTTCCCACCCAGTAGAAGACTTCTCCTTACATTGCATATCTCTTAACTTATATCAGGCCTCTCAAATCAGAGACTGTTACACAGCAAAGGGCACGTCATGATTACCCTAATCCCATGTTGCAACAGTACAGCTGTCCACCTTTTTCTCCTCTTTGCTGCGGAGTGTATCTGAACACTTGTCCACTGAAGG
Organism: Gekko japonicus; assembly: GCF_001447785.1. Lineage (NCBI taxonomy): Eukaryota > Metazoa > Chordata > Lepidosauria > Squamata > Gekkonidae > Gekko > Gekko japonicus. Next base: position 504,934 of record NW_015164707.1, on the reverse strand, counting down.
AGGCAGAAGAGGGGAGAATATGGGGCTGCTGTGAAAAACTGTGGGCATCTAAGGTACCTCCCTTTACTCCAGAAGGAACGGAATCGCAACACAAGTGAGGGCTGCTCAAGAGCTACAGAGGAACAGCTAACCCTCATGGGGCAGTTCACCTTTTAAAGAAAATGAATTTACTCATGCAGGATCATCAGAAATATAAGCAGAGACCTGCAAGACATTTGTCTACTGCTGCCAGGAGGGAAGTACCTAGCAGAGGTGGGCACTGATTGCTGGCAATGTTTGGGTTGGGACAAGCTGCCATCTCTGGCCACCGTCTTCTTTTACTCCTGGCAGCCGAAAGGAGGAAGTGGTGGGAAGCAGGGGGCAGAGAATGAAGAGAGGAACGGAGCCAGACAGTTCTGTTGCTCATTGCCCAACTTCTGTGGCCACTCTCTTCTTCCCCGCTTAGCCATGAGCAGCAGCAGCAGGAGGTGGTGGTAGTGGGAGAGGGGCTTGGGAAAGGGGGGATGGGGTGGTAGCCACCCACTGCCTTTGGCCACCTTTGTTTTTTCTGTTCCAGCAGTCTCCCCTGCCCACACTGCCAAATATCTTATGTTCCCTCTAAGCTGAGTTAGTGTGAACTAGCTCACAGGTTTTTAGCCTCTGGCTCACACATTTTTGTCTTAGTTCAGGAAGGAGGGCTCCAGAGCAGACTAAGTTATGCAGTGGCCAAATGGCTGGCTCACAGTTTTAATGCCAGTAGCTCACAAAGTAGAATTTTTGCTCACAAGACTCCACAGCTTAGAGGGAGCATTGCTTAGGGGTTGCTTGTTATCTCCCAAAATAGCAGCTGCAATCATACAGTCACAAGCTATTTCTTTTTTCTCCTTCCGTTTGGAATGTTTAAATCCCTGTCCCATTCTCCTCTGCCCCTGTCACGGACGCTGACCCCTCCAGGTACAGAGTCGTGGTTCAAAGAACAGATAACAAAGCACTTTTACAAAAATACTGAAGGAATTCTAATTAATCCCTCCAGATTACAAAGGTAGTTCTGCCACCAGTTCCCAACAGGTCTGGAGGAAAATGACCAAAGTCTCAAGGCTGTAGAGAACTTAACACAAAGGTCAGTCTTGCAGAGTAAAATACAGACTGAGCTAAGACAAAAGGTTGGTAGTAGTAACAGCTTACGGTCCAAGCAATAGATTTAGCCTTTGAGGTCCAAGAAGTCCAAAACCAAGACAAAGTAAAAATAAAAATTCTTTATTAAGTAATTGTGCAAGTTTAAGTAAAACACAAGACTTTAGGCAGTGAAGGAAAAATAACAAACACTGAGCTTCACCAGCATAGCTAATACTACAAGCAGTTGCAAAGGTTACCCGTTTCAGGTTCAAAAGTACAAGAGTCCAAGATGACAAAGATAGTCCAAACAAATAGCCCATCCGGGTGTTATCAACGCATGATGCCAATAGTGGGGTTGCTTCGGAGTATTGACCAGACCAGGCCCAACACCCCAGCAATCCTAATAGTCACTGACTAAAGGCTTACTTTATAGGAATTGAGGTCTCTGAGCAGCCTAGGCCTTTGACCACTCACAGACCTGCAAAGTGATGTCAACTTCGCTCGTAACCAGGATGACAATGATAGTCCATAATACTTATTTGTGAGCTGAGAGAATCGAAACCTAAATACAACTGTAAAGGTTCGTTACTCCCTGCACACAGGTGCTAAGTATTCTGGAATGCACTAATTGGCTAATTGCTCACGGGCCGGTACTGAAGAGCACAGGCAGCTGTGAACCCTCAAGGACACTGAGCGTCTCCTTATCTCTGTCTCTAGGGAAAATTCCATGCACCTCTTAGCTTCTCATAAGCACACTCTGTGAGGCAGTTTAGTGCCTTACCAGGCTCGAAGCCTGAACCAAAGAATTTCAAGCAACCTTTTAAACAAGAAAGCAAAAATAGTGTCTGACTTTCGTTAGAGCCCCCCATTTTTAGATTTTTTTGGCAAACTTGGGGTTTCCCCCCAGGTTTGCAGAAATATCCCACCTATCAGAACATGGCCCTATTTTGAGGATTTTTTGATCCACATTATGACACCATTGCTCAGAATTAGATATATCACTGGATAGCAGCATCTGTACAAATGGTTCTGTAAGGATACAGTGTTCTCACTGGACAGCTGTTTTGTGTGTGTGTGTATCCCCAGGTGCAACCAGCACTGAACAGTCAATGTCATGGAGAAGATGCAGGCAACATATACAGGTAAGAAGGCACAGCAGCCCTCACAGAGCCCTGTCCCCTTTTGTTCCTTCCACTGCCCTCCCCAGTGGGGTATTGGACATGACTGCAACTTATATGAAAATGTAATATCACGTGCTCTTTTTTTAATTACATACCTGGGAAAACAAAGATAGTTTTGCATTGAGCAAATAACATATTGGAGTTTACTCAGAATTAAGCCAAAGGTGAATACATACAGCCACCAGCCAGTGATTCATACAGTTACAAGGCAAAGCATATCCCAATTAATATGTAGCACAATTACTTCTGAAAATGCATATAGATTGTGTTCCATAGAAGAGCTCCAGCTGAACATACCTGTAGCAGAAATGTTTTAACTTGATCATGTCTCCAATTCCAAAGGGAATTAGACTTCTGACCTCTAGGGCTGTGGTTAGGAGCGTGGGAGAACCAGGTTTGATTCCCCACTCCTCCACGTGCAGCTGCTGGTGTGACCTTGGGTCAGTTACAAGTTCTTTCAGAGCTTATTCTCTCACAAGCAGGCCTCAAAAGAGCTCTCTCAGACCCACCTGCCTCACAGGGTGTCTGTTGTGGGGAGGGGAAGGGAAAGGAGATTATAATCCACTCTGAGACTCCTTTGGGTAGTGAAGGACGGGGTATAAATCCAATCTCGTCTTCTCTCAATTCCTCTGATGTTTTATTTTTACTCAATGGCAACTGCAAAATTGCCTCCTAGATTACTAGTTAATTTTTGCTAAATTAAGAGAACATTTTTGAGATTAGACAAGTATATTTGCTGACTCCATTTTGTTTCAGTGAGATTTAGAAGTGACACTGCCCTATTCACATGCCACAGTGAGTGGATGTACAGCTTAGATGTATATGTGTACAGCTGTTTGTCAGAAAGAGCCAACATGCATTCACTTTACAAATGAAGCGGGGGGAGACCAGTATCTGGCTCAATGTGGGGTTTTAATCATACGGTCAGTTGTACATGCCTTGAATGTAGCATAAGAATTAATCAACACATGTATGAAGAAAAATCAGATGTATACTGTACATGGATTGTATGCACATTCAAGGTAACTTATGAATAGGGATACTGTTGCTTAAGTTTAGAAATATTTATTCTTGATAGTTATAATGGGTTTTTGTTAGAATGGAACAGATGAGGTGTTTAAAGTTCTCCTAGTTGTTACAAACTTGACCCACGCAACAACTTCAGTATTGTTTGTGTGAAACTCACACTTGCAGCTGATGTAAGAATATAAAATCTCCTGCCAACCCAGCAGTCCGAAAGCCCCTCGGGGCAATTAGGTAAATGGGTACCTCTCCGTAAGATGACAGGGGGGTACCCCTCCCTCGAAATTGGGCTCCAGCTGAGCGAGGTATCAAGAAGCGGCGGCAACACGGCGGCGGTCAGCACGGAGGAGATGAAGAGAGGCAGCGGCATCCCAAGGAGGCGGTTGGCTCGGCAGCTGATGACGTGGCCAGCAGGAGGATGTCTGGAGCCGCAAGGACACTGTGACGCCCACCGCGGCTGCGCACCAGGGCCTTTAACCAACAGCCCCCGAGAGGAGTCGCCAGAGAGCCGAAAAGAACAGCGGAGGCCGCGGAAAATGCACTGGAGAGAACTGGAAGAAGTCGCCCACTTGCCGGATAAACGAACGATCGGAGCCGGGAGGGTACCTGGTAGGGCTCCCCCCACCCCAGACGTACTGTGGCCATAGTTAGGGTTTCTGCATAGGTCTCTGCACCATGCACCATGTAAGCCACTCAGAGCCCTTCGGGGCTGAGCGGTGTACAAATTGAAAGTATAAATTAATTAATTAATTAATTAAAAGGATAGCACATTTAGCTCCCCCTATCACCAAGTATGGAATCAGATCATGACCAAGTTAAAATTAGATTCCCTCCACTTTTCAGTAGTGTGAATAGGCTGGTGATTGCTTGTTGCTTGGGTGGCCAAGAACATTTGTTGGATTTACCTGTAGAGAGGAACGAAGGCTGGTTGGAATGACCATAGTACATGCACAGCTTCATTAAATTTCCCCCTTTTTCTAGTAGTCTGATTTTTAGCTAGGGTTGCCAGACATCCCCTTGTGGGGGGGGGTTCCCCCACTGCCAGGCCCCACCTCTCCACCGCTTTTCAGCTGGCCAACGGGGGGGACTTACCCCCCCACAAAAAAAGAGAGGAACACCCGACATTTTAGTGACATGCCTATGTGATTTCAACATGACCCCGAAGTGACATGGGGATATTGGGGCAATGGTCTGGTTTTGGGGCAAAAAACTCTTATGGTAGAAGTTAATTCTACTATAGAGTTTTTGCCCAAAAATCAGAGTGTTGCCCCAGTGTGCCTACGTCACTTCTGTGGGCATGTGGCTGAATCGTCAGATGAAACTCCCTGCTCGCAGTAAGCCCACTCCCCATCCCCCCACTGGCTGCCAGAAGAAACCTAACAACTCTCTCATTAGGTAATAAGTTCATTTTGGCACATTAAAATGTAGGCCAGGGGTGGGGGGAGTCTGTCAGAAGCTGAATCTCTTGCTTCCCCCACTGATCAACAACAACAGCAAGGAACACTGTAAGTCTTCCCTCATTTTCCATAGGGATCAAAATTTGTATTTTGATTATCTTCATTTCAGAACTATTGATTGATATGTCCTGAATCATGGAAAATGATGAGCCCTTTTGAGTCTCTTGAAAGTGTGTATGGATAGATTGATTGACTTACATATGGCATGGTTCTTCAGAACAAGAAATATACTATTAATTTTAATGGGATATTCTCAAAATAATAAATACATATATTCCAAGTCAGGGATACCCTGAGCTGGAAATTACTCACTAGTGTTTCTAAGAACCCCCCCCAGCAATTCAACATGAAGCATAAGTTCTGGACCCCAAAGTAGCCACAAACTGGTGGTGGGAGCACAGTATAATTTAATACTTATAACCCACAGTGTCAATTTTATGCCAGTATTTAGCCAGGTAATGGTCTTAAGTTCACTTCAGATAAATAAATACAGCTAAAGGAGGGGTAGTTATGAGACAACTTTGTTACAATCTGACCTGTTTCCTTACTATCAGAAAGTCTGTTTGGTCTCTGTCAGAACATCAGAACATCCCTTTAATACAGTTTGCAAGGGATTCTCTACTGTTACTAGTTTGACACTAGCATTAGACCCATTGTACATGATAAGCAAGCACCATGGTACATGGAGTTTGTGTGCTCTTCTGACCAGCACCATCTAGTGGTCCCCGGCCTGAAAGATGTCCGCCTTGCCATGACTAGGGCCAGGGCTTTTTCAGTCCTGGCTCCGGTCTGGTGGAACATGCTCCCAGTTGAGATCAGACCCCTGCAGGATTTATTGCAATTCCACAGGGCCTGTAAAATGGAGCTTTTCTACCAGGCCTACGGTTGAGGTGGCGGATGTCATATAACATTGGCCTCCCCTGCCTTCATCAGCTCCTTGGCTTTTCTTTACCAACTGGCGCGAGGAGCAGCTGAACATATTATTGGAGGGATCCACCGCTCCACCTGGTATGAGCTCAGCACAGATTGGAGGAGTCAAACCGCTGAGTCACCCATCATTTATTTTAAATTATTTATTTAAATTTTAATCCTGTTTGTATTAATTCTTAATGTTGATATCTTTTACGGAATTGTTCTGTTGTTTTTACGTTCTGTTGTAAGCCACTCTGAGCCCACTTGCAGGGTAGAGTGGGGTAGAAGCTACAAAAAATTAATTAAATAAATAGTTGCGATACAGCTGGCTTTGCATTAATGCACCACCAAATATACAGAGGTATGGAGAAGTTACTTTAGATTACAAGAATACTCAGTGGTGAGCTTTTGAGGCTCCTAATAGTTTGTAAATAACAGAGTTTGAGAACTCTATTTGAGCTTGTGCCTGGCAGTAAGGCTTTTGATAAGGTTCCACATAATATTCTTGTTGACAAATTGGAAAAATGTGGTTTGGATCCTATGACTATTAGGTGGATCTGTAACTGGTTGACAGATCGCACCCAAAGAGTGCTTGTGAATGGTTCCTCATCTTCTTGAATAGGAGTGACTAGTGGAGTGCCTCAAGGATCTGTTCTAAGACCTGTTTTGTTCAACATCTTTATTAATGATTTTGATGAAGGGATAGAGGGAATGCTTATTAAATTTGCAGATGATACTAAATTGGAAGGGGTAGCAAATATGGTAGAAGACAGAATCAGGATACAGGATGATCTTGACAGGTATCAGACCCCTGGAGAAATCAGTTCCCAACAACAGTCATTCAAAAGAATATAAAGTTTATTGAGACATTGATAGGATCCAGACTCTAGATGTTCTGTGTTAGAACTAAGGAAAAGTGTGTGAAGCACCTAAATCAAGCAGGACCCTAATGGCCCAGGGCCAATCACACCTAAGCATGAGGCCTGTCAAAATAACTGCTCAGCATTCCCAGGGGAAAGAAGACACCAGGCTTTGCTGAGGCTCAAGGTTACTTGCTTAGGCCAACTAAGATAACAAGAGCAACATAGAAGAGGCTAAAAGCAAAAGTAGACATTCTTTACACTCCCCTTAGTCTCTATGGCAACCAAGTCCAGAAAAGCGGGCACAAGGTTGACAACAGGCTGATAAACTGGGCTAAAACAAATAAAATGAATTTCAATGGAGATAAATGTAATGTTCTGCATATAGGTAGGAGAAATCAAATGCATAATTATAGGTTGGGGGAGACTTTTCTTGGCAGTAGTCAGGCCCGACGCTTCCATTAGGCAAGGTAAGGCAGTTGCCTAACGGCGAAAGTGTAGAAGGGTGCCGGAATGGCCTGCTGCCCTGCCCCCTTTCCCCCCATCAAAAGCCCTGCTCTGCTCCATTGGCCCTTGGCCTGCCGCCCGGCCAAGGTTGTCGACGCAATTTGGCATCCTTTCCTCACTTGGTGAGGCAGACTCAGCATGGGTTCTGTAAGGGAAGATCTTGTCTCACTAACTTGTTAGTATTCTTTGAGGGGGTGAACAAACATGTGAACAAGGGGGATCCAATAGATATTGTTTACCTTGACTTCCAGAAAGCTTTTGATAAAGTTCCTCATCAAAGGATCCTAAGTAAGCTCAAAAATCATGGGATATGGATGAAAAACTGGCTAATTAATAGAAAACAGAGAGTGAGTATAAATGGGCAATTTTCTCAGTGGAGGGTGGTAAGCAGTGGAGTACCGCAGGGATCAGTACTTGGTCCACTGCTTTTTAACTTGTTCATTAATGATTTGGAGTTGGGAGTAAGCAGTGAAGTGGCTAAATTTGCGGATGATACGAAGTTGTTCAGGGTGGTGAAAACCAGTGAGGATTGTGAGGCACTCCAAGGGGATGTGTCAAGGATGGGCGAGTGGGCGTCAACATGGCAAATGGGGTTCAATGTGGCCAAGTGCAAGGTGATGCACATTGGAGCCAAAAATTCTAAATATAAATACACATTGATGGGGTCTGAACTGACAGAGACTGATCAAGAGAGAGATCTTGGAGTTGTAGTAGATAACTCACTGAAAATGTCGAGACAATGTGTGACTGCAATAAAAAAGGCCAATGCTATGCTGGGGATTATTAGGAAGGGTATTGAAAACAGATCAGCCAATATAATAATGCCCCTATATAAATCAATGGTGTGACCTCATTTGGAATACTGTGTGCAGTTCTGGTCACCACACCTTAAAAAGGATATTATAGCTTTGGAAAAAGTGCAGAAAAGGGCAACTCGAATGATAAAAGGGTTGGAACACTTTCCCTATGAGGAAAGGTTAAAGCGCTTAGGGCTCTGTTTGAAAACTGGTAGGCACACCAGAAGGTAGGGGGGGCACCAGAAGGTA
>NW_015164707.1:493406-496529 GCF_001447785.1 Gekko japonicus | reverse complement strand
AGAGTGGTTCCTCAGTGGAACAGGCTTCCTCAGGAAGTGGTGGGCTCTCCTTCTTTGGAGGTTTTCAAACAGAGGCTAGGTGGCCATCTTACAGCAATGTAGATTCTGTGAACTTAGGCAGATCATGAGAGGGAGGGCAGGAAGGGCTGCCTCAGTGCTTAGTTCTTGTGGCCCTTTCTTCCACACCCAGGGAAATGCTGATCGCCACTTTGGGGTCAGGAAGCAAATTTTCTCCAGGCTGGTTTGGCCAGGGATCCTGGAGGTTGTTTGTCATCTTCTGGGTGTGGAACAGCAGTCACTGCAGGTGTGGAGGGGGAGGTATTTGTGAATTTCCTGCTTTGAGCAGGGGGTTGGACTAGATGACCCTGGAGGCCCCTTCCAACTCTATGATTCTATGAAAGAGGATGTTAGAACTGAAGTATCTATTTTTCTTCCATCACAAGTATGATTTTGTCTCCTCTGCAGCAAGGTGCCAGCTCCACGGCCCTTGGTCTCTTCATCTTCTTCCACCTCAGCGGCTGAGCAGCTGGATGACCTGCTGGCTTGCTTGGGAGCAATGCAGTCCAAGGTGAATCACGGCCCTTCTGACCTCTGTAGAAGGAACAGTAGAAACCCTCACGGTCTGTAATGAAACGCCAACACCTGCACACTCCCGAGGGAGCAATTCCCGAGAGAGCAACTGCCCCAGCAGTTGTTCCCAGGAGTAAGGTAGGGTAAGAAAGGAACAGTAAACGGGAGAGCACAGTGAGGAGCTGTCGTCTGTGCATGGTCTCCAGTAATGCCATAGCAGAATAAGTGGGCTTTGAGGAAGCTGATATAGGCTTGAGAGATTTAGAACTCTTTGAGGGATAGAGGATAACATGAAAGAGGCATAGACGTGAGGGTGTGGAGGGGAGTGTAATGAAAGTTTACGGAGAGCCAAATAAGCATCTTCCAAAGGCCAGATGAGAGGAGCAATTGAATGGCTGGAGGGATGGAGGAGCTTTTTAAATATAACTGCAAGGAACTTGAGGTACACCTAGGGTGGCCAACAGGCCTGAAAGAAATGTGCTGTCTCTTTAGTCAAGACTTATCGTATAGACATGGGCAGTTGAAGCTTTTAATGGCATCGAGGTAAAAAAAAAAAGCACCTGGGAAATAACATCCCATTAAGCCTCTATTAAATGAACAGGACATTCCCCCACCCCACCCCGGTTATTGGCAACTTACGTGCCTCACATTTCAGGATGGCAAAGTTCACTTATCAACATAACCATTTGCCCCTGCAGCGTGCATAGGGGGGGAAAGCTAGAAAGGTGAAAGAGAGAGGAAGTTTGGAGAAGGGACAGTGCTAACGGTTATTTGCTTTTTCTGCAGACTTCATACGGGATAGAAGGTCCTGCAGAGCCATCACCAGGGGAACAGGATACCACTGACACCCTAGACGGCATGTTGGAAGGCCTGACTCAGGGACTGCAGGACCTTGGTGTTGCTGCTGTGCCAAAGGGCAGCTGTGCTTCCTGCCACAAACCGATTGCTGGGAAGGTGAGAGGGGGTGGGTCATAAATCCTGACAGGCCTCTCTAGCGGCTCTCTAGCCTGGGGGGGTTTTTTTGTTATTAATGATCACTGATACATCACAAGCAAACAAACAAACAAAAAAACCCTGCTGTGCAGAGCGTCAGCTGTTCTTATAATTTCTGTCACATACTGCTGTTATACTTTTATAAGTATAATATATCATACATAATGTAATACATTTCATACTTCCAATTACAGAAAGAAACAAAGAGGCGTCATAATAACTCGTAAACCTCAGCCCCACTAAAACAAATGAGACAACACTTTCTCTCTTACCTTATTATTCCAAAACATTATAAATGGAGTCTTGTGTGTGCAGGGACTGGGTGATTCACAAATCTAAACAAACAAACAAACAAATGATAAATTCAGCTGACCATTGAAAATTATTTTTCTGGGTTCTTTGTTAATATGTTAACTTAGTTAATAATGCAGTATTCCACATGTGATTCTGTTGGGTTAATTAAAAGGGTACATTCCTTTTCAGATGTAGAACTTTTTTGAGCTTCCTCACCAGGGCTAAATTGACAAAGCAGCAAAATGGAAAAAGTCAGAACCTCTTTCAGAAGGTGAATGGTTGGGTCAAGTGGGAAACTACAACCCAACATTTTATTAACAACCTGAATTACACATTTCCAAAAAGGTTGAATTTTTGAACATGACTAAAAATATATTTTAAAAATCTGCCATAGATGAGTTATACCACCATTTCTATGTATTCTGATGAGGGTTTTATAGAATCATAGAGTTGAAAGGGACCTCCAGGGTCATCTAGTCTAACCCCCTGCACAAGGCAGGAAATTCACAAATACCTCCCCCTCCATACCTGCAGTGACCGCTATTCCACGCCCAGAAGATGGCAAAAAACTTCCAGGATCCCTGGCCAAAACGGCCTGGAGAAAAATTGCTTCCTGACCCCAAAGTGGCGATCAGCATTTCCCTGGGCGTGTAAGAAAGGGCCACAAGAACTAAGCACTGAGACTCCTTTGGGTAGTGAAGGGCGGGGTATAAATCCAATCTCCTCCTCTCCTCCTCCTCACTCTTTCACCACTCGGATGACTCGAGCCGGAATCCAGGTGGGCCCCTTGGCGTAGTTCCGTGCGTACACCGGATCTTCAGGAAAGAACCCCCTGGCGGCCTCGTGCGTCTCTGTGCTTGGGGCCTCTGGCGATGCCCGGTCTGGGTGCAGCCGATCCAGCCGAGACATCAGGCGGCGGCCCAGCAGTAGTTCCGCCGGACCGCGCCCCGTAGTGGTGTGGGGCGTTGTCCGCTGGCCAAACAGGAAGGATGCCAGTTTGTAGTCCCAGTCCGCAGAGTCCAGGCAGCGGAGGGCGTCCTTGGTTGTGCGGACCATGCGTTCCGCATGGCCGTTGGTCGCCAGGTGAAACAGCACTGACCGGACGTGCCGGATCCTGTAGTACCGGGTGAAGTCTTGGAATTCTGCGGATGTGAAAGCCGTCCCGTTGTCTGTGACCAGCGTGTCGGGGATTCCCTGGGCGCTGAAGATCTGCCACATTGCCCGGATGGCCGCTTTGGAGGACGTCGAAGAGACCGGGATCACCTC
>NW_015164707.1:488839-490560 GCF_001447785.1 Gekko japonicus | reverse complement strand
ATCTGGGGCGTTGAGAGGGGCGCTGCTGCTCTCGGGGTCAGCAGGGTGCGAAGCGGAGCCGGGAGCGGAGCGATGAGCAGTTGCCGGAGAGCTGGGATGCGAAGCGGCGCGGTTCCCGGAGGTCTCGGCGTCGGGGCTCGGTGCGGTGCTCGTGTTGGTTTCCGGGTCTTTGTTCATGGGGTCGTGGATCCCACCTTCGTCGTATGCATACGGAGAGTGATTTCAGCTAAGCATACCTTTATTCAGTCAGGAACAAAGACAACTAACTGGCTCGCAGGCCGGCTTATATTCCCTCTGAGAAACCCACCACCAAACACCCCCCCACTTCCGATAGGCTATTTACAGTAACCAAGAGACCTATTGGCCTCTTGGCCAGGACCTAGCCCTTTCATTGGGCCTGGCTAGGATCCTATTTGCCCATTGTCTTTAGGTCTGAAGCTTTAGGTAGTTGTGCCTGGACAAGTTCAGGCATGCCCGGCCCTGTCAGGGCCTGATACACTACAACTTCACAATCACTTCTCTTTATCAAATCCTTTCTCCTCAGAATGTGCTTTGTCCAAGCTTTAACATATTTTGCTCAGTTAACTCTTTTTCTTTTATCTCAGGTTTCTGTCAGCTTCTTTTTTCCACACTCTTATAATACTTTGACAATATTAGGATTTGACTCTCTCTAGTCACTCTATTAGTATTCTGCTTTCCTTCCCTAGAATCGTAATTTCCTTCCCTAGAATCCTAATGGGATTCTAATCCGAAGATTGCTTTTTCAGACTCTGTAGACTGCTGACTGACTACCGCTGACTGTTAACTGCTGACTGACTGACTTCTCTCTCTCTCTCTCCACACAAACACACTTCTCGTTTTAAAATTTTGATTTTTAAAGCTTTATATTCACATACATTTCATCTACTTCGTTTGCATACATATCAGAGTCCGTCATCTCTTATCATTCCAAATATATATTAGGGATGTTACATTTCTGTCTGATCTTCAATCCATTTATAATTTTTTTCCCATCTCCTTTTATGTACCTTCTCATTCTTATTCTGCAGCATTAAGCTTAGATCATCTATTCTGGCTAGTTCTAATATTTTATTTATCAGATCTTTTCTTGTAGGTAATCCTTCTAGTTTCCAGTGTCGCGCTATTAATATTCTGGCAGCTGTTATAACATAGCTAATTATATAAGAGATTTATGCCAATAAAGGTATTGTATTTGTATTTGTATATAAGAGTCTTGGTTATTATACCCTTTCGGAATCATATTCAATAGATATATTTCCGGTTTTAGTGTTACATTTATACCCAGGCTTTCTTGAAATATTCTTTTCACCATTTTCCAGAACCCTTGTACCTTATCACATTCCCACCACATATGATAAAAAGTCCCCTTACAGTCTTTGCATTTCCAACACCGATTTGAATATCCCATATAACATTTGGCTAGCTTATCGGGTGCCCAATGCCATCTATGGAACATCTTAAACACGTTTTCTTTATATGCTATCGCTCTCATAGATTTAGCCATTTTCCACACAGATGTCCATTTCTCTTCCCCTATTTCTCCTATATCTCTCATCCAGGTGATCATTACAGATTTAATTTCTTCGTCCTGTTCAAAGTCCATTAGTAGAAACTTATATAGCTTCTGGATTAATTTATTGTTTGAGGACAGCCATATTTTATCTAGTTCATTGTTTTGATCCTCAAAGCCTCTTATCATG
>NW_015164707.1:469721-486366 GCF_001447785.1 Gekko japonicus | reverse complement strand
ATGTTTATGGACATCCTATTTTTTCTATAGTCTTCTCTCAGCGATACAGAGATTGGGTTATGATCTGCAAACGTTTTTGGTAGTATTTCAGATTCCGTCACTTCCCTAATCATATTTATTGACATCCATATCATGTCAATTCGTGACCACGAGTTGTGACGTGCAGAATGGAATGTAAAGTCTGTTTTGTTTGCATTTCTCACTCCATTAAATTATACTCTTCTATTATTTGTATAAAACTGTTTGGTAGCATTCCTCCCATTTTATGATCTTTCTTTAAGTTTTTTCTATCCAGTCCTGTATCTGTCACTGAGTTGAAATCTCCCAGAATACATATGTTTTCGACTTCTGTTGATCTTAACACTTTTTGCACTTCTTTAAAAAATTCTCCTTGCTTTTGGTTAGGTGCATATATGTTCAATATTAACATTTTTTCCCCTCTTCTTATAATTGTAATAGCCAGTATCCTTCCATCTTTTGAATTAAATATCAATTCTGGGTTTAGTTTCTCCTTCACATATATTGCAACCCCTCTCTTTTTTTCCTCTGCAGAAGATACAAACAATTCTCCTAGCTGTTTACATTCTAAATACTTCACCTCTTCTTTCTTAATATGTGTCTCTTGCAAACAAATTACTTCAGCCTTTATTTTCTTAAGTTGATGAAATGTTTTCCTTCTTTTTTGAGCACTATTTAATCCATTTATATTTATAGACAGTATATTACAAGTGTTAAAAGTTGACATTTTCATGTTTAGTATTTCTTCCCTCTTGCTCTGTGCTTATATCTGGTTTGTACATGATAGGATGGTCTGTTCACTTTGGATTTATTCTTTGTTCTTATTTTCTTCTCTTTCTCCTTCTCTCTCGCCTTTCTTTCTTCCTCTTCTTCCTCTTCTTCCTCTTCTTCCTCCTCCTCTTCTTCTTCTATTCTCTCCTCTCTCTCCTCCTTTTCTTCTTCACCCTCTTGTGATTCTTCCATTTGCAGGCCTAGTTCTTCGCCATATTTTTCCAAAAAGTATTCTATTTTGAAAACCGAATCTATTCTGTGTCTTTGTCCTCTGAGGGTAAAAAGTACTCCTTCCGGTATCAGCCATCTAAAAATAATTTTATTTTCTTTCAGTAGATTAGTTAGAATATTATATGGCATCCTTCTCTCCCTCACCCTCCATGGGATGTCTTTCAGAAAAATTACTTCTTCTCCTTGAATTATAACTTTATTTTCATTGGCCACTTTCATAATTTTTTCTTTTAGATCTTTTCTGTAAAAGTTTATGTGTACTTCTCTTGGCTTCCTTGTTTTTTTAGCATACGCTGAATTTTTTCTAAATATAGCCTCTATTCCTTCTTCTATTTCTTCTTTATTTGATATTTTCAATTGTTCCGCTATATTGGTGGCCATAACTTCTTTCAGATTTTTGTCTATGGTTTCTGTTATATTTTGGCATCGTATAATCAAGGATGCTTTCTCCATTTCCAGTGTCTTCCATTTTTTCACATTTACTTTTTAATTCCTGTGCATCTAAATCCATCTCTCTTACTTTTTCCTTTATTTTTCCCTGCCTAGTGGCCATATTTATAATTTCTCTCCTATTACTTTGGATTTCTTGGTTGTTATTTTGGATCTGCCGCTTCAGTTCTTCTGTTTCATTCTTTATTTGCACCGTCAGTTCATCTATTTTTGCACTAACAGGTTCTATTTCTTTTTTTATTAGGGTAGGTAGGATATCTTTCATCGCATCTTTCATGGCTTGCGCCATTGCTTGGTTTACTGCTTGATTTACTGCTTGGGATACACTCTCCTGTATAGTTTTATTTATTTCTTTCATCGTTGCTTGTGGTATTGCCATGTTTGTTAATTTTAATTGTGTACTTCCTCCTCCTTGCCCTGGTGATGAAATGGATATTTTCCTACTTCCACTTCCTCCTGAGGCCATCCACTTTTTGGTTTGGTTTAGTTTTTTTTTTGGTCCCCTTTAAATTAATTATTTAATTATTATTTCAAATTTATTTATTCCCTTTTGTATTTTACTCAATTATGTGATTTAATTAATTAATTATTTCCTAATACAGCTATTGGGTTTGTCTTTTTAATTACTAGTTTGGCTTTATGTTTTGTTCTTCACCACTTCTTCACCACTTTTTTTCTTTTTGTTTCTGTATCCCTTTATATCATTCCCTGTTTTTTTAGTATTAGTATTCAATTTATCTAGTTCATCACTTTCAACTTTTTACCCCTCTTCTTTAACTTCTCAGCCTTTAATAGTTTCTATCAGTCTCTGTCAGTCTCTATAAGTCTCTATGTGCCCGTCTCCCTTTCTTATCTAGCAGCTTCAAAGTCTTTCTGTTGCTGCCTCTTCGTTAGCGTCTCCGGTTTGTTTTTACTCCTCTTGGCCCCTCCTCTCTCCTCCGTCGCCTCTCTCCTGCTGTCGTCTCCGGCTCTCTCCTACTCCACTCGCCCCTCCCTTCTTCTCCGTCGCTCCTTCGATGACGTCAGCGTCCTCCTCCGCACCTCCGCCTTTCTGCCTCTCGCCTCACGTCGCTCCGCTCAAATGTTCTGCTGCAGACGGCCCCTCCAACTCTGCTCCCGGCTTCCGGCTCTTTAAAGTCGCAGCGTCCTAGAAAAAAAGTGAGATAACAAAAAAAAACTTTTTGCAGTTCAGTCTTTTACTTGTTTCCCTCTGTTTCCGCCCCTTACTTTTAATAAGCCTTTTCTCTCTGTTTTTCTTTTCAGCGTTATTGCAGCAGCCGCTTCAAGCCCCTATTGTGCCTATCCCTGATTCTGGCTTTTAGCTGTCTTCGCTCCTTTTCTAAGTTTTAACTATCGTTATTAATAGCCCACTATCTTCGCAATAGATCCTTTAAAAAATTTTTTTACGGTACTTAGCTTCGGTTAGCTTTCATCCATTCGTTGACTCTGTTACCCCCTCCCCGGCTCAGTTTCTCTCGGCGTGATTTCTGCGTCTCCGCCGTCGCTCCTTTCATAGAAATGACTCTCTCACTTCAGGACAGCTGAAGTTTTCTTCCGGGGGGGTCGCCACCCCACCAGGTCTTCTCCAGAAGAGTCCCTTGCCTAACTTTTCCCTTCTTGAAAAGTTTTTGAAACGTTGTAATTGTTTAAGAGAGCCTAGGATCCAGGAGAGCGGTGTAATCCCGTCCTCCTTCATCGAGACCGGATCCGGAAGCCACAGGCTCCAGGTCCACACAAACACACTTCTTAGCTCCACCCATATACTCTCAGGCTGATTTTGCACTAGAGCTGCCTCGCTGTTGCGCCGCCTTTTGCCCCGGTTCTATCGGTCAACTTCACACCCGAAGCCGCGCGGCTGATTTTGACCCGTGGCTTTGCCCGATTTTTCCCACAGTTTTGTGATCCTGTTTTTTGAGGATCAACGAAACTGCAGAGGAAATCGGGCGAAGCCGCGGGTCAAAATCAGCCGCACGGCTTCGGGTGTAAAATTGACCAACAGAACTGGGGCAAACGGTGACGCAACAGTGAGGCAGCTCTAGTGCAAAATCAGCCTCAGTTACCAACCAATCACCTCACTCACTCATCCCTCTCTTTTACCCCCCTTGTTCTTGTGCAACTTACCAAACATTTAAAGGAACACACACTTAAAACTTTAAATCATTACAACTTCTCACAAATGAAGCCCATCTTGTCCTCACGGAGGAAAACAAACATGGTGCATTCCCTGCAGATGACTGGAAATGGGCCTTGAGCATTCATCATCACCTTCCAAATGGATTCATTCACCCTAGAATTTCTTTTGTGTGTTGATGTAACCTGAAAGCTTAGCTTCTTACTGGGTTGTCAGGCCTGATCCCCAGGTCAAGAGCTCTTTGGCTCTTGCCCTTCAGTTTGTGCCTCTGATGAGGAGGAGCCTTTAGAGTTCAAACGCTGGCAGCCCCTGCCTCTCAACAGCAACGGCAGAGGGCAGGGCCAGCAGATGACCCCAGGCAAGCAACAATCAGCAACAATCCAGACAAAAGAGCAAAACAGAACCCACTTTCCAGTAGGCTACAAGCACCCACTCACCCTCTAAAACTGTCCTCTCACGCAGCAACGTCAGTTGATGCTCCCCAGCAGTTTAAGAAAGGCAGAAAACTCTCACCTCGCCAGCAGCTCACTCCCATGCTACTTCCCCCAGCCTAGCTGACTCAGCTCAACCAAGAGGGGTCCATTCCTGGCTCAGCTCTGTGGACTCCTCATTAGAGCCCTCCGGAAACATTTATTTTTCTGGACCAACATTTCACTGGAAAGGAAAGTGTGTCTCATCACTGTATCTTCTACAAGAACTTTACATGGTGCTTGTTGGTTTTTAGGTGGTCACAGCACTGGGACAAACATGGCACCCAGAACACTTCACGTGTGCCCACTGTAGGAAAGAAATGGGTGCCCGACCCTTCTTTGAACGGGACAGCAAGGCCTATTGTCAGGAAGATTATCATCAGCTCTTCTCCCCTCACTGTGCTTATTGTACTGCACCAATTAAAGAGGTATGTAATATTGATCTTACATTCTGACTGTCCCACCGCGGGCCCTGCTGCAGGCCTGGCATCCTCCGCCCCGGGACAGCACGGACCCGTTGGAGGCACCAGGGGTGGCAGCAACCTGAGATCGAGATCGCCAGGTGGGGCGCAACTCGGCTGGTGGGGGTCAATGCCCACACGGCCCCCGTCTCTGCAGAGGGGTGGTCCACCTGAGGGAGCCTCCAGTCTGCGGGCCTGGAGCTGGGAACAGGGACTCCGAGGACATCGGCGAGGAGGGGGGAGCAGGCGGTGCAGGAGACCCAGGAGAGACCACCAGAGCTGAAGAAGACAGTGGGGCTGCCTGCACCTGACCGAGCATACCCTCCCGAGCCAGGCTGGCCAAGGGTGCAGCCAGGACATGCCCGGTCCCGGCTGCGAAGACATCCCCCCGACCCTGAGGCCCTGGAGAACCACTTACCACCGTAGAAGGAGGGCCCGGAGCTGCCTCCATCCCAGGAGACGACCGTGGCATCGACCCAGGAAGCGACCACGCCCACTCCGGGGCTGACTCCTGAGGGCAGGATCAGCTGGGAGAAGGGCAGGGGGTGGGACAAGGGATGGAACCACCAGGGGGCTCTCCACCAATGGGAAGGGGATAGGGATGACCAACACATAGGCGAGGCAATGGCACATGGGTGGGGGAAGAGAGGGGAGGCGACACCGGGTGGAGGGAAAGTATAAAAGAAGGGAAGCAAGAGAGAGTCGGGGAGGATTTTCGAGGTGGCAAAGGCTGTGTCAGTGCGGAGAGAAGGGTGGCCACTAGTTCCGAGGGAAGGGCATCCTGGAGGTGCTGTAACCCCAGGCCCCTCCCAGTCTGAGACTCTCACTTCCCTTCAGGCCCGAGGAACCCCTTCAGAATGGCAGAAGGCCCTCCTCTGCCCGTGGACATCCGCAGGCGTGACACTGACTATTGATTCTCTCTGATTCAGAGTTGAGGCCAGCTGGGAAATTATCCACTCTGTTTGCCTCTGTCTTTCTCTTCCCCTGTTGTTACCCTTTTAACCATCATGGCTGGAATGTACTGGAATTCAGTTACTTTTTTTCTTTTCTTTGCAGAAAGTTCTTACAGCCATGGATCAGACTTGGCACCCAGAGCATTTCTTTTGTGCCCACTGTGGGAAGATGTTTGGGAATGATGGTCTGTTATTTTCCTCTTTCTCCCCTCCCAAATCCTTGACCCTTCCCTTGGCTTTTGCATGGCTGCATACATAATACATATCCATAGGTTGCCCTTTTTTTGTGGTAAATTTTTATTGGTTTTCCCAAAAACAAACAAATAAACAAACAAAAACAGTGCAACACAAAAAGAGCTTGGTATCTTGTACTATATCAGTTCAAATTCATAAAGTTTAACTAATGTAAATTAACTAATACACTAATATTTTGCAACCCTAAATGACAAATAATATAATAAATTCATTTGAGAGTTACCTAAACATATCCTACCATTGTTTTCCTTTAATAATGCAAAATCAAAGGCTCTGCTACAAATTTTCCATATTTATCCATCTGTTCTGACCCTTTTCTTATTATTATTAGTTTTCTTTATAGATATATATTATCCATAGTATAATAATTTACATTTGAGTCTGATCGTTAACATTATTATCTATCCATTTGTAAAGTCTCAACCATTTTTTTAAAAACAGTCTTCTCCTTTTCCCTGAATCAACAAGCTCAATTTATCCATTTCTGCTAAATTCAACAATTTCAAACTTATTTCTTCCCTAGTTGGAATTTTTTCAGATTTCCAGTATGTGGCCAAAAGTATTCTGACTGCTGTTATTATAAGTACAACTAATCGTGCATCACCATGTCTAAGATTTTCTGACATTATATTTAACAAATATATTTCTGGGTTTAATGTCAAATTTCTGGGTTCAATGTCGGGTTAGAACGGATAAAAGGAAGTACTTCTTCACCCAAAGAGTGATTAACATGTGGAATTCACTGCCACAGGAAGTGGTGGCGGCTACAAGCATGGACGGCTTCAAAAGGGAATTAGATAAGCATATGGAGCAGAGGTCCATCAGTGGCTATTAGCCATAGGGACTCTGGGGCAAGTGATGCTCTGTCATCTTGGTGCTTGGGGGTGTGTGTGTCAGCAGTGGGATGGCTTCTAATGTCCTGGCCCCACTGGTGGACCTCCTGATAGCACTGGTATTTCTGGCCACTGTGTGATACAGAGTGTTGGACTGGATGGGCCTTTGGCCTGATCCAACATTGGCATCTCTTATGTTCTTATGTTCTTATATATTCATCATTTCCCAAATTATTTTCTGTGCTTTCTCCCAAAACCGTTGAATTTTTACACATCCCCACCACGTATGATAAAACGATCCTACATTAACTTTACATTTCCAACACTTATTTGAGCTATGTACATAGCATTTTGCTATTTTCTCTGGTGGCCAATACCATCTATGAAACACTTTAAGGATATTTTCTTTATAAGCTATGGCTCTCAAATATTTTAGACCATTTATCTATTTCTATATTATGTCCTATGTCATTCATCCACAAAATCACTGTGTGTTTAACTATTTGGTCTTGCATAAGATTTTCTATTAGTAGTTTATACAGTTTCTGAATCATTTTATCATTGGACGAGAGCCAGATCCTATCCAACTCATTCTTATTGTCCTCAAAACCCTGCGTTGCCTCCTTAGAAAATCTAGATTTTAATTGTGCATTTTCCCACCATGATAATTGTATATTATGTTGTCGGCTAAGGATATTCTCCGATTTAAGTTTATTATTCTCATCTAGTAATATATTATACGTTATTCTATTCTTTTTCATTAAAAAATGTTGGTTTAACAAAAGCTTCCATGGGTGAAACCCATTTTGGTGTTTTCCTGTAGTATCTCTGTTTAATTAGATTCCAAATTTTTGCTAGCAATCGCCTTACTATATGATTCTGAAAGTTGGAGTGTATCTTATCCTTTCCATATCAAATGTATGCATGCCAACCCATATATAAATCATGTCCCTCCAACTTCAAACATCTTAAATCATCCAAGTTTATACAGTCTTTGATCCAACAGAGTGCAGAGGCTTGATAGTATAACTTCCAATTTGGAACACCAAAGCCTCCTCTTTCTTTTTTCTCCTGTAATAATTTTAGCTTTATTCTGGCTCTTTTTGGATACCATATAAATTGCCTTGTAATTTTGTCCAATTCTGTAAAAAAAATTATTTCTTTTAAGAACTGGGATAATCTGAGCTAGAAATAAAAAACCTTGGTAGAATATGCATGGATTATAAATGCACGCTCAACAAGGCATTGCAAGACCATGCATACCCGGTCCCTGTGGTCAGTCAGGTGTCGGCGTCATTGGCGGGGGCCTGGGTTTTTGGAAAACTGGATTTGGCCCAAGCTTACCAGCAACTTCCAGTGGATGATGCCACCACAGAAGCCCAGACCATTGTTATTGCAAACAAAGGGGATTTTGAAAGCTAACAATGCTAAAAATATGAAAGAATATCTTAAAGGGACTAGATTGATATTATATAAGAAATTTGAACTAACTGCTGTGAAATACCTGTGTTTTTTTTCTTTTATATTTTTATTGTTATAAAATTGATTAATAATAGTAATAGCAGATAGGATATAGAAAAAATGAATTGTTTATTGGGAACAGAATTTTACTTAATGATATCTGTTGTGGACTATAGATTAACAAAGGGAAAAAGGGAATTATGTATCTAAAGATGTTATGAACGAGGCAATGGCTGGATACTTTTGAAATGTATGGCTCTCTTTCTTTGTTTTATATAACTCTTAAAAAAATTAATAAACTTTGCCCATCAACAATGGGCAAGCAGGGAAGAAAAAAAGAAAGTGCTAGCCACCAAAAGCGCCCGTAAGGCCCAGGGAATCCTCGCATGTTGCACCTGGACTTTGCTGGGCCATTTCAGGGTCAAACCTTTTTTATTTTAGTCGATGCTTACACCAAGTGGCTGGAGGTGACCCCCGTAGCCTCCACATCTTCCTGGTTCACCATCCGAGCTATGTGGCAGATTTTTAGCACACACGGGATACCTGATACTTTGGTAACTGATAATGGAGCTGCATTCACATCCTCCGAGTTCCAGAAATTCACACAATACTACAGGACCAGACATGTACGCTCGGCCCCTTTTCACCCTGCCACAAATGCCCAGGCAGAGCACATGGTCAGAGCGACCAAGGAAGCACTCCGCCGCATGGATCACGGGGATTGGGAATATAAACTGGCAGTATTCCTGTTTGGCCAGCGGATGACCCCCCATTCTACTACAGGTAATTCTTTAGCTGAACTCATGGGCCAGTGCCTCACCACACGGTTAGACTACCTCCACTGAGAACGGGCCCCAGAACATGACACGGCAACTCAGGATCAGGCCGCCACCAGAGGATTCTTCCCCGGGGACTCGGTGTATGCTAGAAACTACGCTTGGGGCCCCGCATGGATCCCCGCAAAAATAGTCTGGGTTACAGGACCGCACTCCTATGAAGTGTCCTGTAAAGACGGGCAGCTGTTCAAATGACATATAGATCAACTGCGGCGGTGCATAATTAACTCTGATCCCGAGACACCGGAGGACTGCGAAGTCAAGGATGCCGGACTTGGGGAGCAGGAAAGGCCCACTCCACAGCCAACACACATGGGCACACCGATGGAGGAACCCAACAGCAACAGTCCAGCACAGGACCCTACACCAGAACCGAGCAGCGTGCCTGCCGTGTTTGACGCCCCAACCACTCCACAAGAAACTGGGAGCCCAGCCCCGGGAACTCCAGCTCAAGGCCCAGGGTTGCGCCATTCGGCAAGAACACGGCGCCAACCTGAATATTTATGGGACTATGTTTGCTAGGGATGTGTCCGGACTAGGGGGGGAGGGGTGTTATGTTCCAACATAGACCGTGTGCATGGTTGCTCTGCACATGCAGTCAGCAAAGTAGCTAGAGCTTCAATCCCAGGAATAATGGGTACAGAGGTTCCTAGTAGCAGTCTATCAGCTGACTAGGATCCTAGAGGAACCCTATCAGATGTAGAATTATGTAAATAAGCCAATCACGGGTGTAGGGGTGTGTTTGGGTGGAGTCGTTTGTTGTGCATTTAAGCAGCCCACGGGCTTGCCCTGTATCTCTCTTTCTGAAATCACTTGGTATGAGCTGAAATCACTCAATGATGCATCAGTCTCAGTACTTTACAGGGACTTTCATATATGTGTGTGTGTGTGTGTGTGTGTGTTTGTGTGTGTGTGTGTGTGTGTGTGAGCTGAGAATTCCTCCATATGTGGACATAATAAGAGCCCTACTGGATCAGAGCAGTGGTCCATCTAGTCCAGCGTCCTGTCTCACACAGTGGACAGCCAGTTACACTGGAAGGCCAACAACAGGATGAGGTCTTCTCTGATGTTGCCTCCTGGCAATGATATTCAGAAGTTTACTGCCTCTGAATGTAGAGATTCCCTTTAGACACCATGGCTAGTTGATATTTACGAATCTATCTTGCATGAATCTGTTTAATCCCCTTTTAAAGCCATTTATGTCTGTGGCCATTACTACATCCTCTGGCAGCAAATTCCACATTTTAATCACTCGTTCAATAAAGTATTTTCTTTTGTCAACCTTGAATCTACTGCCCATCAACTTCATTGGATGCCTTTGAGTTCAACTATTTTTGGAGAGAAACAGTTCTCTCTACCCTGTACATAATTTTATAAACCTCTATCATACCCTCTTCTGTACTTTTTTCAGCTCTGCAATGTCCTCTTTGCGATACAGTGGCCAGAACTGCACGCAATATTTCCAAATGAAGCTGCACCGTATTTCTATATCAGGGGTGCTATAATATGGGCTGTTATATTTTCAATCCCTTTCCTAATAATCCCAGCATAGAGTTTGCTTTTTTCACTGCTGCGGCACACTGGGTTGGCACTTTCATTGAGCTCTCCACTATGACCCCAGAGTCCCTTTCTCTTATGTTCTTATCAACAAGGCCAGTCAGTCCCTTAGAACTTGTGTTTGGGATCATTATGATGCCACCGGTTGTTCTTCAGTTCTTTTTTAGAAAGTGTTGTATTTCTCTCCTGGGAGTATTTGCTCCTAGGTCAATGGCATGTCAGAGACTTATTATTTTCTTTCTTTGGGAAAGCCATTAGAAGAGCATAAACATACTCAAACCCACTGTGGGACTTTGATCACAAACTAGCACTAATATGTTCCCAGGAGCCCAGCTCCAGTAATTGGGCCTCTAGTGGATCTCTGAGCACTTAGTGGTGAGCTCAGGTCCCCAAACTGCTAATTATAATTGGAGTACAGAAAGTTTTGCTGGTGAATCCACTTCCTTCCCAAACTCTAAATGGACTGGTTCCTTTTGCCAACTCATGGCAACCACTCTTTGTCATCAGGGGCAGCTTCTCCTGAGAATTACTTCCCATTTGACCACGTCATGCTAGAAGAAGCAACTTTCAGAAATTTGCACACATTAGTAGTAGTTTCTTAATCCTTGGTTTGGTGGCTAGTCTCCCATGTTCTGGTGCAAAAACTGCTTTGCACAATCATGGATTGTTCCCCTCTTGCTCTGTAAGCATCTCAAAAGCATTGTCATCACAGGCGTTCAGCAAATCTGTGACCTTGCTATGACCTGATCCTGGCTGTACCAGATTACTGTTCTTTGAATCATGTGTATTACAGCTAGGTGATCAGTGGTGTGGACACGCTAATCTGTTTGGAGTACTTACATTTTGTTGTTAGGGGGAAAACATTATACATAGCTAGAACATCAACTCACTATTTTTGTAACAATGAGACTCCCCAAAAAAATATATTTGAATCCAAAGAGAAGCATGTTTCCACAAAACAAATGCCAGGCAGATCAGATGAAGGGATCTTGACCCCAAAGGCTCGTTGAACTCTACATTCCCAGGAAGGAGCCCCAGGGAAATAAAGCAGCTGAGGAAAAGGGAACATTACTCCCTGGTCCTGCACAGAACAATCAATGCGCACAAGTTGATCAGGGCACACAGTCTACTCTGCCATTTTATGCTGCATTAATTGGGAGGCAGCAGGTCAAGATTCCACCTCTGTGCCAAAGCAAGAGGGAGACCCCGATCGACACATTATATGTCTCAAATGAAAAGTAGCCCCATGTAAGCCGGGCTCTGACTGCTGATGATTGTGAAGTGGGTGGGGCAGGCAAAGAAAGATGGATCATCTTAATGCATGGATCTGGCTAACCCTCCATTGTTTGTGTACATTTATGTTCGCTCTCCTTTAATTTTCTGTAGAGGATGGGAGTAGGAGATGCAAGGACAATTAACTGTTAAGGATTGATAAGCATAGGTCAATGCCAGACAGAAGAAAGTGACCAGCCCTTCTCCAATCCAGCTTTCTCCGGGGAAGACATCCAAATTCTCAGTAGTCAGAAACACTCTTCGCATGATGAGTGTCGTGTATAGCCAAAACCCTAGTCTAATCTTGACCAGAATGGGGGAATGTTCTTTGTCTAACAACCATTGCATCTAATTAGGATGACTCTCTTTTCACCTTATGAAGTGAGGATCTATATAGGTTATGCTGCTATAATTCCTCTGAGTGGACCTGCATAGCCAGTGACCGACCAAGCAGAGCATAATCTGCCAGATGTTTATTGTGATTTGCCAGGTATTTGACAACCCCCATTTTTCTGTCCAAGGCAGGCAGGAATAATAGGTGACTCATCAATATCTTGGGAGGGTGGGCTTTGTTTGATTTGATTTGGACGTTGCATGGGTTTTCTATAAGGGATAAAGAGAAATCAGCACTGGAACACCTTTGGGTTCTTTGCTTTCCACTTATGACACACCCAAATTTCTTCTGATTGTAGACTTATTGTGTCTACATAAGATATATTTAATTTCAAGCGGTCAGGAAGGTTGAAACAAGCACTGATGAACAGTTATCCTAAAGCTCTAGATCTGATCGATCTTGCTTTAGTACCGAAAGTGCTGGTGACTCTTTGAATCAGTGTGAAGGTTTCCCGGTGTAACAGGCCAGATTAACCCCCCGGCCAGAGTAAACCCGGGGTTACTCTAGGCTAGGCCAGAATAACCCCGGGGGTACTCTGGCCGGGGGGGGGGGGAATCTGGCCTGTTACAGCCGGCCAGATTAACCCGGGGTTACTCTAGGCTAGGCCAGAATAACCCCGGGGGTACTCTGGCCGGGGGGGGGGGGAATCTGGCCTGTTACAGCCGGCCAGATTAACCCGGGGTTACTCTAGGCTAGGCCAGAATAACCCCGGGGGTACTCTGGCCGGGGGGGGGGGGAATCTGGCCTGTTACAGCCGGCCAGATTAACCCGGGGTTACTCTAGGCTAGGCCAGAATAACCCCGGGGGTACTCTGGCCGGGGGGGGGGGGAATCTGGCCTGTTACAGCCGGCCAGATTAACCCGGGGTTACTCTAGGCTAGGCCAGAATAACCCCGGGGGTACTCTGGCCGGGGGGGGGGGGAATCTGGCCTGTTACAGCCGGCCAGATTAACCCGGGGTTACTCTAGGCTAGGCCAGAATAACCCCGGGGGTACTCTGGCCGGGGGGGGGGGGAATCTGGCCTGTTACAGCCGGCCAGATTAACCCGGGGTTACTCTAGGCTAGGCCAGAATAACCCCGGGGGTACTCTGGCCGGGGGGGGGGGGAATCTGGCCTGTTACAGCCGGCCAGATTAACCCGGGGTTACTCTAGGCTAGGCCAGAATAACCCCGGGGGTACTCTGGCCGGGGGGGGGGGGAATCTGGCCTGTTACAGCCGGCCAGATTAACCCGGGGTTACTCTAGGCTAGGCCAGAATAACCCCGGGGGTACTCTGGCCGGGGGGGGGGGGAATCTGGCCTGTTACAGCCGGCCAGATTAACCCGGGGTTACTCTAGGCTAGGCCAGAATAACCCCGGGGGTACTCTGGCCGGGGGGGGGGGGAATCTGGCCTGTTACAGCCGGCCAGATTAACCCGGGGTTACTCTAGGCTAGGCCAGAATAACCCCGGGGGTACTCTGGCCGGGGGGGGGGGGAATCTGGCCTGTTACAGCCGGCCAGATTAACCCGGGGTTACTCTAGGCTAGGCCAGAATAACCCCGGGGGTACTCTGGCCGGGGGGGGGGGGAATCTGGCCTGTTACAGCCGGCCAGATTAACCCGGGGTTACTCTAGGCTAGGCCAGAATAACCCCGGGGGTACTCTGGCCGGGGGGGGGGGGAATCTGGCCTGTTACAGCCGGCCAGATTAACCCGGGGTTACTCTAGGCTAGGCCAGAATAACCCCGGGGGTACTCTGGCCGGGGGGGGGGGGAATCTGGCCTGTTACAGCCGGCCAGATTAACCCGGGGTTACTCTAGGCTAGGCCAGAATAACCCCGGGGGTACTCTGGCCGGGGGGGGGGGGAATCTGGCCTGTTACAGCCGGCCAGATTAACCCGGGGTTACTCTAGGCTAGGCCAGAATAACCCCGGGGGTACTCTGGCCGGGGGGGGGGGGAATCTGGCCTGTTACAGCCGGCCAGATTAACCCGGGGTTACTCTAGGCTAGGCCAGAATAACCCCGGGGGTACTCTGGCCGGGGGGGGGGGGAATCTGGCCTGTTACAGCCGGCCAGATTAACCCGGGGTTACTCTAGGCTAGGCCAGAATAACCCCGGGGGTACTCTGGCCGGGGGGGGGGGGAATCTGGCCTGTTACAGCCGGCCAGATTAACCCGGGGTTACTCTAGGCTAGGCCAGAATAACCCCGGGGGTACTCTGGCCGGGGGGGGGGGGAATCTGGCCTGTTACAGCCGGCCAGATTAACCCGGGGTTACTCTAGGCTAGGCCAGAATAACCCCGGGGGTACTCTGGCCGGGGGGGGGGGGAATCTGGCCTGTTACAGCCGGCCAGATTAACCCGGGGTTACTCTAGGCTAGGCCAGAATAACCCCGGGGGTACTCTGGCCGGGGGGGGGGGGAATCTGGCCTGTTACAGCCGGCCAGATTAACCCGGGGTTACTCTAGGCTAGGCCAGAATAACCCCGGGGGTACTCTGGCCGGGGGGGGGGGGAATCTGGCCTGTTACAGCCGGCCAGATTAACCCGGGGTTACTCTAGGCTAGGCCAGAATAACCCCGGGGGTACTCTGGCCGGGGGGGGGGGGAATCTGGCCTGTTACAGCCGGCCAGATTAACCCGGGGTTACTCTAGGCTAGGCCAGAATAACCCCGGGGGTACTCTGGCCGGGGGGGGGGGGAATCTGGCCTGTTACAGCCGGCCAGATTAACCCGGGGTTACTCTAGGCTAGGCCAGAATAACCCCGGGGGTACTCTGGCCGGGGGGGGGGGGAATCTGGCCTGTTACAGCCGGCCAGATTAACCCGGGGTTACTCTAGGCTAGGCCAGAATAACCCCGGGGGTACTCTGGCCGGGGGGGGGGGGAATCTGGCCTGTTACAGCCGGCCAGATTAACCCGGGGTTACTCTAGGCTAGGCCAGAATAACCCCGGGGGTACTCTGGCCGGGGGGGGGGGGAATCTGGCCTGTTACAGCCGGCCAGATTAACCCGGGGTTACTCTAGGCTAGGCCAGAATAACCCCGGGGGTACTCTGGCCGGGGGGGGGGGGAATCTGGCCTGTTACAGCCGGCCAGATTAACCCGGGGTTACTCTAGGCTAGGCCAGAATAACCCCGGGGGTACTCTGGCCGGGGGGGGGGGGAATCTGGCCTGTTACAGCCGGCCAGATTAACCCGGGGTTACTCTAGGCTAGGCCAGAATAACCCCGGGGGTACTCTGGCCGGGGGGTTAATCCGGCCTGTTACACCGGTATTAGAGGATACCTTTCCTGCAAGTTCTCCAAGCAGAAAGATGGTACGTTTTTACGTCTGCATGATGAATCCTTCACTCCAAAGTAACCTTTCTATATTTGCCTCCATAGGTTTCCATGAAAAGGATGGGAAACCATACTGCCGGAGAGATTATTTGACCCTTTTCTCTCTCAAATGCAAAGGCTGTGACCGGCCAGTGATGGATCAGTACCTGTCGGCCCTGAATGCTGTCTGGCATCCTGAGTGCTTTGTGTGTGGGGTAAGCATACAGAAGGCACATAGCCACAACAAATTCTAATCACAAACAGAATTCTGATAAAAAGTTAAAAATCAGATTTTAAAAGTCTAAGATAGCATCTCTAGAATTTATATCCCAGTTCTGTCTGCCCACTTCTGGGTAGGGGGAATTGCATCAGATCTTGCCGGTCCCTGATGGTATTAGGCAGGTCGGGGCCAGGACCAAAAAGGCCCCAGCTCTGGTCAAGGACAGCCGGACGTCTTTGGAGCCAGAGATCACCAGCAAGTTGTTATCTGCTGGGCACAAAGCTCTCCTGGGGGCATACCAGAGGAGGCAGTCCCGCAGATACATACGCTGGTCCCAGATCGCTCAAGGCCTTAGAGGTCAATACCAAAATCTTGAACCTGACTCGGTATTCCACTGGAAGCCAGTGTAGCTGGCGCAGCACAGGTTGGATATGTGCCATCCATGATGTTTCCTTCAGGACGCACGACGCCACATTCTGGATCAGCTGGAGCCTCCCAGTCGGTCTCTCCCACTGAATATTTTTTGTTTTCCATACAAGACAAACACAAAATAGACAAACATACATACAACAAGAGAGGGGCTTCTGTTTACAACATTAATTTGTCTATTAAATTACCTCATACATTACCAAATTGTATTTTTTAATTTCCCCCCCACCTTGTATTTTAAAATATATCATTGCTTATAACTAAAAAGAGAGAGGTTTAGTTCATATTTCCTTGTATTTCGGTTGTGTGTCCACATAATTTATTTATTGGTTTATTCCATCCATTTGTAAAATCTTAACCATGCATTCTCAAAGTTTTCTTTATTTTGTCCTTTCAAAATTAATGTTAGTTTGTCCATCTCTGCCCTTTTAAGTATTTTATTCATGATTTCTTCTTTTGAAGGTACCTAATTTTTCCTCCAGTATTTGGCATATAATATTCTTGCAGCTGTCACTACATGTATAATAAGATAAGAGTCTTGCTTTTTACAATTTTCTGGCAATATATTCAATAAAAACAACTCTGGCACATAAGGTATATTACATTTTAGCATTTTTTTTA